>NC_052311.1:74246783-74264283 GCF_016432855.1 Salvelinus namaycush
TGCAGCTAGCAGAGTAAAACTGTCTTTTAAATTAAATTCCCAAATGAAATGAAATATTTGTTAGCGGTTTTCCCTGCCGTTGGTGATTTTTCAGGCTCTACGTGCTTGTGGGCTGTCCCCTACACAGACACCACTGACTGTAGTGTTTAATGCAAACTTCATTAAAAAAATTGTTTGTTTTCCAATTACATGGTTTTACAGGGAAATGTAGTGGTGTAGGGTTGGCCTTGGAAAAACTGAATACTTTACACTTGGGGCTATAAGGATTTCAGTGTGTTACTGTGTATGTAGGGCTGTATCTGTGTGGTCTGGTTTGAATCAAATCAAACGTTATGAAAATCAGACACAATGTCCTTGAATGTTTATTTAGGCTGCATATAGTCTTCATCCCGGTGAGGAATTGTAGATAGTTCATATTATTAAAACCATGAATTGTCTGATGTTGGAAAATGTTTTTTTTTTTTTTTTGCATCATGCTGTCTGTTACAGGAAGTCTCCAGAAGGAGGAAAGAGGCACCCTGGGAAATGTGGTTTTGCAGGAGATCACGGTTATGACAACAAGATAAACAGCATGCAGGTATGCTAGTTTTCTCCTCATCTTGATTTAAGAGTTCTTGTTGTCATAAAGTATTAATCATTACCTTTATCCTGTTCTTCAGACTATTTTCTTTGGATATGGACCTATGTTTAAATTCAAGACCAAAGTGCCCGTTTTTGAAAACATTGAACTTTACAATGTCATGTGTGGTAAGGCATCTTCATGATTTTTTTTAACTTGAGGGAGGCCTACAGTAGCACTCGTCAGCCCCGTACTCGTACGTTATGGACGGTGAAGTTGTATTGACTTGACTCGAGATCTTACTGTAATCATCGTAACAATACGATACTTTATTGTCCGTTTTCATGGAAACAGATCTGCTTGGCCTGAAGCCTGCCTCTAACAACGGGACTCATGGCAGTCTGAACCACCTGTTGAAGAGCCCGGTTCACAAGCCCACCGTGCCAGAGGAGGTGTCTAAACCCACCATCTCAGGTCCCATCATTACTCTGACTGATGACTTAGGCTGCAGCTGTGATGACAAGGTCAGCTACAGAACAGCACAGCAGTTATAGCCATAGAGATAGATACTGTATCACTGTAGAGATAGATACTGTATCACTATAGAGATAGATACTGTAGAAACTGTAGAGATTGATACTGTTTCACTATAGAGATAGAAACTGTAGAGACAGATACTGTTTCACTATAGAGATTGATACTGTAGAGATAGATAGATACTGTATCACTATAGTGATAGATACTGTATCACTATAGAGATAGATACTGTATCACTATAGAGACAGATACTGTATCACTATAGAGATAGATCATGTAGAAACTGTAGAGATAGATACTGTATCACTATAGAGATATATAATGTATCACTATAGAGATAGATAATGTAGAAACTGTAGAGATAGATACTGTATCACTATAGAGATAGATAATGTAGAAACTATAGAGATAGATACTGTATCACTGTAGAGATAGATACTGTATCACTGTAGAGATAGATACTGTATCACTAGAGATAGATACTGTAGAGATTGATACTATCACTATAGAGATAGATACTGTAGAGACTGTAGAGATAGATACTGTAGAAACTGTAGAGATAGATACTGTAGAGATTAATACTGTATCACTATAGAGATAGATACTGTAGATACTGTAGAGATAGATACTGTTTCACTATAGAGATAGATACTGTATCACTATAGAGATAGATACTGTAGAGAGAGATACTGTAGAGATTAATACTGTATCACTATAGAGATATATACTGTAGATACTGTAAAGATAGATACTGTATCACTATAGAGATAGATACTGTTTCACTATAGAGATAGATACTGTATCACTATAGAGATAGATACTGTAGAGAGAGATACTGTAGAGATTAATACTGTATCACTATAGAGATAGATACTGTATCACTGTAGAGATAGATACTGTATCACTGTAGAGATAGATACTGTATCACTATAGAGATAGATACTGTAGAGAGAGATACTGTAGAGATAGATACTATATCATTATAGAGATAGATACTGTATCACTATCGAGATAGATACTGTATCACTATAGAGATAGATACTGTATCACTATAGAGATAGATACTGTAGATATTGTAGAGATAGATACTGTAGATACTGTAGAGATAGATACTGTATCACTATAGAGATAGATACTGTAGATATTGTAGAGATAGATACTGTAGATATTGTAGAGATAGATACTGTAGATACTGTAGAGATAGATACTGTATCACTATAGAGATAGATACTGTATCACTATAGAGATAGATACTGTATCACTATAGAGATAGATACTGTATCACTATAGAGATAGATACTGTATCACTATAGAGATAGATACTGTATCACTATAGAGATAGATACTGTATCACTATAGAGATAGATACTGTATCACTATAGAGATTGATACTGTATCACTATAGAGATTGATACTGTATCACTATAGAGATAGATACTGTAGAGATTAATACTGTATCACTATAGAGATAGACACTATAGATACTGTAGAGATTAATACTGTATCACTATAGAGATAGATACTGTTTCACTGTAGAGATAGATACTATAGAGATAGATACTGTAGATATTGTAGAGATAGATACTGTAGATACTGTAGAGATAGATACTGTAGATACTGTAGAGATAGATACTGTATCACTATAGAGATAGATACTGTATCACTATAGAGATAGATACTGTATCTCTATAGAGATAGATACTGTAGCTACTGTAGAGATTAATACTGTATCACTATAGAGATTGATACTGTTTCACTGTAGAGATAGATACTGTAGAGATAGATACTGTAGAGATAGATACTGTAGAGATAGATACTGTAGAGATAGATACTGTAGAGATAGATACTGTAGAGATAGATACTGTAGAGATAGATACTGTAGAGATAGATACTGTAGAGATAGATACTGTAGAGATAGATACTGTAGAGATATATACTGTAGAGATAGATACTGTAGAGATAGATACTGTATCACTATAGAGATTGATACTGTAGAGATAGATACTGTATCACTATAGAGATAGATACTGTATCACTATAGAGATAGATACTGTATCACCATAGAGATAGATACTGTATCACTATAGAGATAGATACTGTAGAAACTGTAGAGATTGATACTGTAGAGATAGATAGATACTGTAGAGATAGATACTGTATCACTATAGAGATAGATACTGTAGAGATTGATACTGTATCACTATAGAGAGAGATACTGTATCACTATAGAGATTGATACTGTAGAGATAGATACTGTATCACTATAGAAATAGATACTGTATCACTATAGAGATAGATACTGTATCACCATAGAGATAGATACTGTATCACCATAGAGATAGATACTGTATCACTATAGAGATAGATACTGTAGAAACTATAGAGATAGATACTGTAGAGATAGATAGATACTGTCGAGATAGATACTGTATCACTATAGAGATAGATACTGTAGAGATTGATACTGTATCACTATAGAGAGAGATACTGTATCACTATAGAGATTGATACTGTAGAGATAGATACTGTATCACTATAGAGATAGATACTGTATCACTATAGAGATAGATACTGTATCATTATAGAGATAGATACTGTATCACTATAGAGCTAGATACTGTATCACTATAGAGATAGATACTGTATCACCATAGAGATAGATGCTGTAGAAACTGTAGAGATTGATACTGTAGAAACTGTAGAGATAGATACTGTATCACTATAGAGATAGATACTGTATCACTATAGAGATAGATACTGTATCACTATAGAGATAGATACTGTAGAAACTGTAGAGATTGATACTGTAGAAACTGTAGAGATTGATACTGTAGACACTGTAGAGATTGATACTGTAGAAACTGTAGAGATTGATACTGTATCACTATAGAGATAGATACTGTATCACTATAGAGAGAGATAATGTAGAAACTGTAGAGATAGATACTGTTCCACTATAGAGATAGATACTGTTCCACTATAGAGATTGATACTGTAGAAACTGTAGAGATTGATACTGTAGAAACTGTAGAGATTGATACTGTATCACTATAGAGATAGATACTGTATCACTATAGAGAGAGATAATGTAGAAACTGTAGAGATAGATACTGTATCACTATAGAGATAGATACTGTATCACTATAGAGAGAGATAATGTAGAAACTGTAGAGATAGATACTGTTCCACTATAGAGATAGATACTGTTCCACTATAGAGATAGATACTGTTCCACTATAGAGATAGATACTGTTCCACTATAGAGATTGATACTGTAGAAACTGTAGAGATAGATACTGTATCACTATAGAGATAGATACTGTATCACTATAGAGATAGATACTGTAGAGAGAGATACTGTAGAGAGAGATACTGTAGAGAGAGATACTGTAGAGAGAGATACTGTAGAGAGAGATACTGTAGAGAGAGATACTGTAGAGAGAGATACTGTTTCACTATAGAGATTGATACTGTTTCACTATAGAGATTGATACTGTTTCACTATAGAGATTGATACTGTTTCACTATAGAGATTGATACTGTTTCACTATAGAGATTGATACTGTTTCACTATAGAAACTGTAGAGATAGATACTGTAGAAACTGTAGAGATTGATACTGTTTCACTATAGAGATTGATACTGTTTCACTATAGAGATAGATACTGTAGAAACTGTAGAGATAGATACTGTAGAAACTGTAGAGATTGATACTGTAAACTGTAGAGATAGATACTGTAGAAACTATAGAGATTGATACTGTATCACTATAGAGATAGATACTGTAGAAACTGTAGAGATAGATACTGTAGAAACTGTAGAGATTGATACTGTTTCACTATAGAGATAGATACTGTAGAAACTGTATTCATCTCTATGGCTCCCACCACAGAACTAGAATGAGATTGTATTTTTATGGCTTTCACAGCCGTAGACAGACGGATATTGAAGCTTTTGGTTTTTATATCAACTTGATATTTGCTTCAATAAAGTTAATCAGGTTGATTTCTGCATCTCAAGAAACAGACTACATGTTGTTATATTGATCTGTATTGCATGTGTGTTTGACCTATGACCTGACGGATATCTGTAGCACTAGGCATTACTACATGTTGTGTATTTTACGTGTCTAAAGTGGTTTCTGTGTCTGCCACTGATTGTTGTCTCTGTAATCCATAGCTGCTGTTACACGTTCTCATGCTTTGTTTGTTTGATTCCCTCTTCTTCTTATTTCTGTCTGTGAAGTCATCTTGCTTCTGCAGAGATTATAGATGTCTTTGCAAGAGATTTTCACCTTCAATCTTTTTGCAGTTGCGTTCAAAAAATAGGGGGCAGAGAGCTTTGAAAGTCCCCGTTGTAAGAGGCTATAACCTGGAGTCACTGTGGCTCTGTCTCTTACAGAACAAAGTGGAAGAGCTTAATCAGAGACTGAGGCAAGCTGTTGATGGTACGTCTCTCTCTGGTCCATATCGTTGGTCTCATGCCTGAGTAGTAGTAATGATAATACCTGAGTAATAACACTAATTACTGCACCAACAATGTTATTAACATGTTATTACATAGACATGTCAGTAAGGGGTTTTATTATGTCCTATTTCTCATATTACTATTGAATATCCTCTCCAGAGTCTTGTTACCAGCTTTTAGGATTATTGTCTTCTCTTCCAGACAGCAAGAACCTCCCCCATGGTCGACCTGCAGTTCTGTTCCGTACTAAATACAGCATTCTACACCACAGTGACTATATCAGTGGGTACAGTGAATCACTCTCTATGCCCCTATGGACGTCCTATACCGTCTCCAAACAGGTATGTCCAACAGAACAGCTTACAAGTTTCAGACATGGTTTATTTTGATATTAGTTATATGCTATTTACTGTACACACTGAGTTTATAACTGATGTTTGACGAGGGAAAATAGCTCATTCAATAATACTCTCAAGATAAACCCATGGACTGGTAAATACATCATCAATACTTTATGTTGACTACTAATTTGAACAGTGGTCTAATTATAGTCGCTAGAGCGGAGCTCTCCAACCCTGTTCCTGGAGAGCTACCCTCCTGTAGATTTTAACTCAAACCCTGTTCCTGGATAGACACCCTCCTGTATGTTAACTCCAACCCTGTTCCCGGAGAGCATCTCTCCAGGACCTACAGGAGGGTGTCTCTCCAGGAACAGGAGACTACAGTCTACAGTGGTCTAACGTTGACTACAGTCTACAGTGGTCTAACGTTGACTACAGTCTACAGTGGTCTAACGTTGACTACAGTCTACAGTGGTCTAACGTTGACTACAGTCTACAGTGGTCTAACGTTGACTACAGTCTACAGTGGTCTAACGTTGACTACAGTCTACAGAGGTCTAACGTTGACTACAGTCTACAGTGGTCTAACGTTGACTACAGTGGTCTAACGTTGACTACAGTCTACAGCGGTCTAACGTTGACTACAGTCTACAGCGGTCTAACGTTGACTACAGTCTACAGCGGTCTAACGTTGACTACAGTGGTCTAACGTTGACTACAGTGGTCTAACGTTGACTACAGTCTACAGCGGTCTAACGTTGACTACAGTCTACAGCGGTCTAACGTTGACTACAGTCTACAGCGGTCTAACGTTGACTACAGTGGTCTAACGTTGACTACAGTGGTCTAACGCTGACTACAGTCTACAGTGGTCTAACGTTGACTACAGTCTACAGCGGTCTAACGTTGACTACAGTCTACAGCGGTCTAACGTTGACTACAGTCTACAGCGGTCTAACGTTGACTACAGTCTACAGCGGTCTAACGTTGACTACAGTCTACAGCGGTCTAACGTTGACTACAGTCTGTAGTTGTGATTGTGTTTGTTGTGATTGTGTTTTCCAGGTAGAAGTGACACCTCTACCAGAGCATCTGACTAACTGTGTCAGACCTGACATCCGTATCCCTCCGGCCTTCAGCCAATCCTGCTCCAACTACAAGGCTGACAAACAGATCTCCTTCGCCTTCCTCTACCCTCCACGTACGTCCTCCGTGTTCTCTCCTGTCAGATCTCCTTCGCCTTCCTCTACCCTCCACGTACGTCCTCCGTGTTCTCTCCTGTCAGATCTCCTTCGCCTTCCTCTACCCTCCACGTACGTCCTCCGTGTTCTCTCCTGTCAGATCTCCTTCGCCTTCCTCTACCCTCCACGTACGTCCTCCATGTTCTCTCCTGTCAGATCTCCTATGGTTGACCAGTGGCTGGTTGCACCAGCTTGACGTACGCCTGGTTCTAACACCACATTCCACTTAGCATTCAAGACCACCTCTGGAACACCCAGCTGATGTACTATAGTTTACAACGCAGTAATAAGACACGAGGCAATCTAAATTGTACTGTACATTAAAACGTTGATTTTCCACCATTTTTTGTTGTATCTTTAGAGCTGGCTCCGACCCAAGACGGCAAATTTGATGCAGTCCTCATCACTAACACCGTACCCATGTACCCAGCATTCAAAAGTAAGTCAAACCATTTTCTAAAACTACATGGCTTGTCAAATGTAATTCATAGGCCACATTCACATGTCATCACCAGTGAACAGAAATCACACTGACAAGATGGATGGAACTGTGTCCTGGTTTAGTCCTGTTTTCACTGAGTCTGAATTCAATGTTTGAGGAAGTAATTACGTTGACTAATGACCTGCAGACCCAACCAACGAGAGGGACTTAAAAGGAAGACTGAGAGTGTGTGTGTGTGTGTGTGTGTGTGTGTATGGATAGCGTGTGGGTCGACAGTTTCGGGGCGGTCAGTTCTATGACCCTCCGATGTTAAACTGTGCCACTGTGTGTACGTGCTGACTGTGTACTTGAGGAATGTCCACACCATTAAAATCCCCTCCAGAAATGTATATAGGTACACACAACCCCACCTCCTCTCCATAATGTACACACAACCCCACCTCCTCTCCATAATGTACACACAACCCCACCTCCTCTCCATAATGTACACACAACCCCACCTCCTCTCCATAATGTACACACAACCCCACCTCCTCTCCATAATGTACACACAACCCCACCTCCTCTCCATAATGTACACACTTCAAATATGTTGCTTTCACTCTGAGGCCTGGGTTGGAGAGGATGTTCACGTATGTTTCCTCATGGTTAGGGGATGTTTTCCTGACTGGGTAGATGTCGTGGTTTCCTCATGGTTAGAGGATGTTTTCCTGACTGGGTAGATGTCATGGTTTCCTCATGGTTAGGGGATGTTTTCCTGACTGGGTAGATGTCGTGGTTTCCTCATGGTTAGGGGATGTTTTCCTGACTGGGTAGATGTCATGGTTTCCTCATGGTTAGGGGATGTTTTCCTGACTGGGTAGATGTTGTGGTTTCCTCATGGTTAGGGGATGTTTTCCTGACTGGGTAGATGTCGTGGTTTCCTCATGGTTAGAGGATGTTTTCCTGACTGGGTAGATGTCGTGGTTTCCTCATGGTTAGAGGATGTTTTCCTGACTGGGTAGATGTCGTGGTTTCCTCATGGTTAGAGGATGTTTTTCTGACTGGGTAGATGTCATGGTTTCCTCATGGTTAGAGGATGTTTTCCTGACTGGGTAGTCATGGTTTCCTCATGGTTAGGGGATGTTTTCCTGACTGGGTAGATGTCATGGTTTCCTCATGGTTAGGGGATGTTTTCCTGACTGGGTAGATGTCATGGTTTCCTCATGGTTAGAGGATGTTTTCCTGACTGGGTAGTCATGGTTTCCTCATGGTTAGAGGATGTTTTCCTGACTGGGTAGATGTCGTGGTTTCCTCATGGTTAGGGGATGTTTTCCTGACTGGGTAGATGTCATGGTTTCCTCATGGTTAGAGGATGTTTTCCTGACTGGGTAGTCATGGTTTCCTCATGGTTAGGGGATGTTTTCCTGACTGGGTAGTCATGGTTTCCTCATGGTTAGGGGATGTTTTCCTGACTGGGTAGATGTCATGGTTTCCTCATGGTTAGAGGATGTTTTCCTGACTGGGTAGTCATGGTTTCCTCATGGTTAGGGGATGTTTTCCTGACTGGGTAGATGTCGTGGTTTCCTCATGGTTAGAGGATGTTTTCCTGACTGGGTAGATGTCATGGTTAGAGGATGTTTTCCTGACTGGGTAGATGTCGTGGTTTCCTCATGGTTAGAGGATGTTTTCCTGACTGGGTAGATGTCATGGTTTCCTCATGGTTAGATTATGTTTTCCTCACTGGGTAGATGTCGTGGTTTCCTCATGGTTAGGGGATGTTTTCCTGACTGGGTAGATGTCATGGTTTCCTCATGGTTAGGGGATGTTTTCCTGACTGGGTAGATGTCATGGTTTCCTCATGGTTAGGGGATGTTTTCCTGACTGGGTAGATGTCGTGGTTTCCTCATGGTTAGGGGATGTTGTCCTGACTGGGTAGATGTCGTGGTTTCCTCATGGTTAGGGGATGTTTTCCTGACTGGGTAGTCATGGTTTCCTCATGGTTAGGGGATGTTTTCCTGACTGGGTAGATGTCATGGTTTCCTCATGGTTAGGGGATGTTTTCCTGACTGGGTAGATGTCATGGTTTCCTCATGGTTAGAGGATGTTTTCCTGACTGGGTAGTCATGGTTTCCTCATGGTTAGGGGATGTTTTCCTGACTGGGTAGATGTCGTGGTTTCCTCATGGTTAGAGGATGTTTTCCTGACTGGGTAGATGTCATGGTTAGAGGATGTTTTCCTGACTGGGTAGATGTCGTGGTTTCCTCATGGTTAGGGGATGTTTTCCTGACTGGGTAGATGTCGTGGTTTCCTCATGGTTAGAGGATGTTTTCCTGACTGGGTAGATGTCATGGTTAGAGGATGTTTTCCTGACTGGGTAGATGTCGTGGTTTCCTCATGGTTAGAGGATGTTTTCCTGACTGGGTAGATGTCATGGTTTCCTCATGGTTAGATTATGTTTTCCTCACTGGGTAGATGTCGTGGTTTCCTCATGGTTAGGGGATGTTTTCCTGACTGGGTAGATGTCGTGGTTTCCTCATGGTTAGGGGATGTTGTCCTGACTGGGTAGATGTCGTGGTTTCCTCATGGTTAGGGGATGTTTTCCTGACTGGGTAGTCATGGTTTCCTCATGGTTAGGGGATGTTTTCCTGACTGGGTAGATGTCGTCGTTTCCTCATGGTTAGAGGATGTTTTCCTGACTGGGTAGATGTCATGGTTTCCTCATGGTTAGAGGATGTTTTCCTGACTGGGTAGATGTCGTGGTTTCCTCATGGTTAGAGGATGTTTTCCTGACTGGGTAGATGTCGTGGTTTCCTCATGGTTAGAGGATGTTGTCCTGACTGGGTAGATGTCATGGTTTCCTCATGGTTAGAGGATGTTTTCCTGACTGAGTAGATGTCGTGGTTTCCTCATGGTTAGGGGATGTTTTCCTGACTGGGTAGATGTCGTGGTTTCCTCATGGTTAGAGGATGTTTTCCTGACTGGGTAGATGTCATGGTTTCCTCATGGTTAGGGGATGTTTTCCTGACTGGGTAGATGTTGTGGTTTCCTCATGGTTAGGGGATGTTTTCCTGACTGGGTAGATGTCGTGGTTTCCTCATGGTTAGAGGATGTTTTCCTGACTGGGTAGATGTCGTGGTTTCCTCATGGTTAGAGGATGTTTTTCTGACTGGGTAGATGTCATGGTTTCCTCATGGTTAGAGGATGTTTTCCTGACTGGGTAGTCATGGTTTCCTCATGGTTAGGGGATGTTTTCCTGACTGGGTAGATGTCATGGTTTCCTCATGGTTAGGGGATGTTTTCCTGACTGGGTAGATGTCATGGTTTCCTCATGGTTAGAGGATGTTTTCCTGACTGGGTAGTCATGGTTTCCTCATGGTTAGAGGATGTTTTCCTGACTGGGTAGATGTCGTGGTTTCCTCATGGTTAGAGGATGTTTTCCTGACTGGGTAGATGTCGTGGTTTCCTCATGGTTAGAGGATGTTTTCCTGACTGGGTAGTCATGGTTTCCTCATGGTTAGGGGATGTTTTCCTGACTGGGTAGATGTCATGGTTTCCTCATGGTTAGAGGATGTTTTCCTGACTGGGTAGTCATGGTTTCCTCATGGTTAGGGGATGTTTTCCTGACTGGGTAGTCATGGTTTCCTCATGGTTAGGGGATGTTTTCCTGACTGGGTAGATGTCATGGTTTCCTCATGGTTAGAGGATGTTTTCCTGACTGGGTAGTCATGGTTTCCTCATGGTTAGGGGATGTTTTCCTGACTGGGTAGATGTCGTGGTTTCCTCATGGTTAGAGGATGTTTTCCTGACTGGGTAGATGTCATGGTTAGAGGATGTTTTCCTGACTGGGTAGATGTCGTGGTTTCCTCATGGTTAGAGGATGTTTTCCTGACTGGGTAGATGTCATGGTTTCCTCATGGTTAGATTATGTTTTCCTCACTGGGTAGATGTCGTGGTTTCCTCATGGTTAGGGGATGTTTTCCTGACTGGGTAGATGTCATGGTTTCCTCATGGTTAGGGGATGTTTTCCTGACTGGGTAGATGTCATGGTTTCCTCATGGTTAGGGGATGTTTTCCTGACTGGGTAGATGTCGTGGTTTCCTCATGGTTAGGGGATGTTGTCCTGACTGGGTAGATGTCGTGGTTTCCTCATGGTTAGGGGATGTTTTCCTGACTGGGTAGTCATGGTTTCCTCATGGTTAGGGGATGTTTTCCTGACTGGGTAGATGTCGTGGTTTCCTCATGGTTAGGGGATGTTTTACTGACTGGGTAGTCATGGTTTCCTCATGGTTAGGGGATGTTTTCCTGACTGGGTAGATGTCATGGTTTCCTCATTGTTAGAGGATGTTTTCCTGACTGGGTAGTAATGGTTTCCTCATGGTTAGGGGATGTTTTCCTGACTGGGTAGATGTCATGGTTTCCTCATGGTTAGAGGATGTTTTCCTGACTGGGTAGTCATGGTTTCCTCATGGTTAGGGGATGTTTTCCTGACTGGGTAGATGTCATGGTTTCCTCATGGTTAGAGGATGTTTTCCTGACTGGGTAGTCATGGTTTCCTCATGGTTAGGGGATGTTTTCCTGACTGGGTAGATGTCGTGGTTTCCTCATGGTTAGAGGATGTTTTCCTGACTGGGTAGATGTCATGGTTAGAGGATGTTTTCCTGACTGGGTAGATGTCGTGGTTTCCTCATGGTTAGGGGATGTTTTCCTGACTGGGTAGATGTCATGGTTTCCTCATGGTTAGGGGATGTTTTCCTGACTGGGTAGATGTCATGGTTTCCTCATGGTTAGGGGATGTTTTCCTGACTGGGTAGATGTCATGGTTTCCTCATGGTTAGGGGATGTTTTCCTGACTGGGTAGATGTCGTGGTTTCCTCATGGTTAGGGGATGTTTTCCTGACTGGGTAGTCATGGTTTCCTCATGGTTAGGGGATGTTTTACTGACTGGGTAGATGTCATGGTTTCCTCATGGTTAGGGGATGTTTTCCTGACTGGGTAGATGTCATGGTTTCCTCATGGTTAGAGGATGTTTTCCTGACTGAGTAGATGTCATGGTTTCCTCATGGTTAGAGGATGTTTTCCTGACTGGGTAGATGTCGTGGTTTCCTTATGGTTAGGGGATGTTTTCCTGACTGGGTAGATGTTGTGGTTTCCTCATGGTTAGAGGGTGTTTTCCTGACTGGGTAGATGTCATGGTTTCCTCATGGTTAGAGGATGTTTTCCTGACTGGGTAGATGTCGTGGTTTCTTCATGGTTAGGGGATGTTTTCCTGACTGGGTAGATGTCATGGTTTCCTCATGGTTAGGGGATGTTGTCCTGACTGGGTAGATGTCATGGTTTCCTCATGGTTAGGGGATGTTTTCCTGACTGGGTAGATGTCATGGTTTCCTCATGGTTAGAGGATGTTTTCCTGACTGAGTAGATGTCATGGTTTCCTCATGGTTAGAGGATGTTTTCCTGACTGGGTAGATGTCGTGGTTTCTTCATGGTTAGGGGATGTTTTCCTGACTGGGTAGATGTCATGGTTTCCTCATGGTTAGGGGATGTTGTCCTGACTGGGTAGATGTCATGGTTTCCTCATGGTTAGGGGATGTTTTCCTGACTGGGTAGATGTCATGGTTTCCTCATGGTTAGAGGATGTTTTCCTGACTGAGTAGATGTCATGGTTTCCTCATGGTTAGAGGATGTTTTCCTGACTGGTTAGATGTCATGGTTTCCTCATGGTTAGAGGGTGTTTTCCTGACTGGGTAGATGTCGTGGTTTCCTCATGGTTAGAGGGTGTTTTCCTGACTGGGTAAATGTCATGGTTTCCTCATGGTTAGAGGATGTTTTCCTGACTGGGTAGATGTCGTGGTTTCTTCATGGTTAGGGGATGTTTTCCTGACTGGGTAGATGTCATGGTTTCCTCATGGTTAGGGGATGTTTTCCTGACTGGGTAGATGTCGTGGTTTCCTCATGGTTAGGGGATGTTTTACTGACTGGGTAGATGTCGTGGTTTCCTCATGGTTAGGGGATGTTTTACTGACTGGGTAGATGTCGTGGTTTCCTCATGGTTAGGGGATGTTTTACTGACTGGGTAGATGTCGTGGTTTCCTCATGGTTAGGGGATGTTTTCCTGACTGGGTAGATGTCGTGGTTTCCTCATGGTTAGGGGATGTTTTCCTGACTGGGTAGATGTCGTGGTTTCCTCATGGTTAGAGGATGTTTTCCTGACTGGGTAGATGTCGTGGTTTCCTCATGGTTAGGGGATGTTTTCCTGACTGGGTAGATGTCGTGGTTTCCTCATGGTTAGGGGATGTTTTCCTGACTGGGTAGATGTCATGGTTTCCTCATGGTTAGAGGATGTTTTCCTGACTGGGTAGATGTCATGGTTTCCTCATGGTTAGGGGATGTTGTCCTGACTGGGTAGATGTCGTGGTTTCCTCATGGTTAGGGGATGTTTTCCTGACTGGGTAGTCATGGTTTCCTCATGGTTAGGGGATGTTTTCCTGACTGGGTAGATGTCGTGGTTTCCTCATGGTTAGAGGATGTTTTTCTGACTGGGTAGATGTCATGGTTTCCTCATGGTTAGAGGATGTTTTCCTGACTGGGTAGTCATGGTTTCCTCATGGTTAGGGGATGTTTTCCTGACTGGGTAGATGTCATGGTTTCCTCATGGTTAGAGGATGTTTTCCTGACTGGGTAGTCATGGTTTCCTCATGGTTAGGGGATGTTTTCCTGACTGGGTAGATGTCATGGTTTCCTCATGGTTAGAGGATGTTTTCCTGACTGGGTAGTCATGGTTTCCTCATGGTTAGGGGATGTTTTCCTGACTGGGTAGATGTCGTGGTTTCCTCATGGTTAGAGGATGTTTTCCTGACTGGGTAGATGTCATGGTTAGAGGATGTTTTCCTGACTGGGTAGATGTCGTGGTTTCCTCATGGTTAGAGGATGTTTTCCTGACTGGGTAGATGTCATGGTTTCCTCATGGTTAGAGGATGTTTTCCTGACTGGGTAGATGTCGTGGTTTCCTCATGGTTAGGGGATGTTTTCCTGACTGGGTAGATGTCATGGTTTCCTCATGGTTAGGGGATGTTTTCCTGACTGGGAAAAACGTGTTGTTTTTGTTCCGTCATCTTTGATATGCAAGAGAAAGGCCAATGTATTACTGCAGTTTAGGCGCAATTTAGATTTTGACCACTAGATGGCAGCAGTGTATGTGCAAAGTTTTAGACTGATTCAATGAACCATTGCATTACTATTCAAAATGTTGTATAAAATCTGCCCAAATGTGCCTAATTTGTTTGCTACATTTTCAAGTATATAACTGTGCACTCTCCTCAAACAATAGCATGGTATTCTTTCACTGTAATAGCTAATGTAAATTGGACAGTGCAGTTAGATTAACAATAATTTAAACTTTCTGCCAATATAAGACATGTCTATGTCCTGGGAAATTTTCTTGCTACTTACAATGTCATGCTAATCAAATTAGCGGACGTTAGCTCAACCTGACACCAATCCCGTAGAGGTTAAAGTGCACCACTGTTGACCAGCACTGGTCAACAGTAGTGCACTATAAAGGGAATAGGGGCTCTGATCAAAAATAGTGCACTATAATAGGGGCCTTTTTGGGACGTAGCCTGTATGTCAGTATTAGCAGTGACTGGGTAGATGTCATGGTTTCCTCATGGTTAGAGGATGTTTTCCTGACTGGGTAGATGTCGTGGTTTCCTCATGGTTAGAGGATGTTTTCCTGACTGGGTAGATGTCATGGTTTCCTCATGGTTAGGTGATGTTTTCCTGACTGGGTAGATGTCATGGTTTCCTCATGGTTAGGGGATGTTGTCCTGACTGGGTAGATGTCGTGGTTTCCTCATGGTTAGAGGATGTTTTCCTGACTGGGTAGATGTCGTGGTTTCTTCATGGTTAGAGGATGTTTTCCTGACTGGGTAGATGTCGTGGTTTCTTCATGGTTAGAGGATGTTTTCCTGACTGGGTAGATGTCGTGGTTTCCTCATGGTTAGGGGATGTTTTCCTGACTGGGTAGTCATGGTTTCCTCATGGTTAGAGGATGTTTTCCTGACTGGGTAGATGTCGTGGTTTCCTCATGGTTAGAGGATGTTTTCCTGACTGGGTAGATGTCGTGGTTTCCTCATGGTTAGAGGATGTTTTCCTGACTGGGTAGATGTCATGGTTTCCTCATGGTTAGGGGATGTTTTCCTGACTGGGTAGATGTCATGGTTTCCTCATGGTTAGGGGATGTTTTCCTGACTGGGTAGATGTCGTGGTTTCCTCATGGTTAGGGGATGTTTTCCTGACTGGGTAGATGTCATGGTTTCCTCATGGTTAGGGGATGTTTTCCTGACTGGGTAGATGTCGTGGTTTCCTCATGGTTAGAGGATGTTTTCCTGACTGGGTGGGTAGTCATGGTTTCCTCATGGTTAGAGGATGTTTTCCTGACTGGGTAGATGTCGTGGTTTCCTCATGGTTAGAGGATGTTTTCCTGACTGGGTAGTCATGGTTTCCTCATGGTTAGGGGATGTTTTCCTGACTGGGTAGATGTCGTGGTTTCCTCATGGTTAGGGGATGTTTTCCTGACTGGGTAGATGTCGTGGTTTCCTCATGGTTAGGGGATGTTTTCCTGACTGGGTAGATGTCATGGTTTCCTCATGGTTAAGGGATGTTTTCCTGACTGGGTAGATGTCATGGTTTCCTCATGGTTAGAGGATGTTTTCCTGACTGGGTAGATGTCATGGTTTCCTCATGGTTAGAGGATGTTTTCCTGACTGGGTAGATGTCGTGGTTTCCTCATGGTTAGGGGATGTTTTCCTGACTGGGTAGATGTCATGGTTTCCTCATGGTTAGAGGATGTTTTCCTGACTGGGTAGATGTCATGGTTTCCTCATGGTTAGGGGATGTTTTCCTGACTGGGTAGATGTCGTGGTTTCCTCATGGTTAGAGGATGTTTTCCTGACTGGGTAGATGTCGTGGTTTCCTCATGGTTAGAGGATGTTTTCCTGACTGGGTAGTCATGGTTTCCTCATGGTTAGGGGATGTTTTCCTGACTGGGTAGATGTCGTGGTTTCCTCATGGTTAGGGGATGTTTTCCTGACTGGGTAGATGTCGTGGTTTCCTCATGGTTAGGGGATGTTTTCCTGACTGGGTAGATGTCATGGTTTCCTCATGGTTAAGGGATGTTTTCCTGACTGGGTAGATGTCATGGTTTCCTCATGGTTAGAGGATGTTTTCCTGACTGGGTAGATGTCATGGTTTCCTCATGGTTAGAGGATGTTTTCCTGACTGGGTAGATGTCGTGGTTTCCTCATGGTTAGGGGATGTTTTCCTGACTGGGTAGATGTCATGGTTTCCTCATGGTTAGAGGATGTTTTCCTGACTGGGTAGATGTCATGGTTTCCTCATGGTTAGGGGATGTTTTCCTGACTGGGTAGATGTCGTGGTTTCCTCATGGTTAGAGGATGTTTTCCTGACTGGGTAGATGTCATGGTTTCCTCATGGTTAGATGTCATGGTTTCCTCATGGTTAGAGGATGTTTTCCTGACTGGGTAGATGTCGTGGTTTCCTCGTGGTTAGAGGATGTTTTCCTGACTGGGTAGATGTCATGGTTTCCTCGTGGTTAGAGGATGTTTTCCTGACTGGGTAGATGTCATGGTTTCCTCATGGTTAGGGGATGTTTTCCTGACTGGGTAGATGTCGTGGTTTCCTCATGGTTAGGGGATGTTTTCCTGACTGGGTAGATGTCATGGTTTCCTCATGGTTAGGGGATGTTTTCCTGACTGGGTAGATGTCATGGTTTCCTCATGGTTAGGGGATGTTTTCCTGACTGGGTAGATGTCGTGGTTTCCTCATGGTTAGAGGATGTTTTCCTGACTCGGTAGATGTCATGGTTTCCTCATGGTTAGAGGATGTTTTCCTGACTGGGTAGATGTCGTGGT
>NC_052311.1:74266783-74319760 GCF_016432855.1 Salvelinus namaycush
TCTCCTTCAGGGATATGGAGCTACTTCCAGAAGACTCTTGTGAAGAAGTATGCCATGGAGAGAAATGGGCTCAACTTGATCTGTGGGCCCATATTTGACTACGACTACGATGGCCTGAGAGACTCGGCAGAGAAAATTAAACAGTAAGGGCTTTTGGTCTTCACTGCTAATACTGACATACAGGCTACGTCCCAAAAAGGCCCCTATTATAGTGCACTATTTTTGATCAGAGCCCCTATTCCCTTTATAGTGCACTACTGTTGACCAGTGCTGGTCAACAGTGGTGCACTTTAACCTCTACGGGATTGGTGTCAGGTTGAGCTAACGTCCGCTAATTTGATTAGCATGACATTGTAAGTAGCAAGAAAATTTCCCAGGACATAGACATGTCTTATATTGGCAGAAAGTTTAAATTATTGTTAATCTAACTGCACTGTCCAATTTACATTAGCTATTACAGTGAAAGAATACCATGCTATTGTTTGAGGAGAGTGCACAGTTATATACTTGAAAATGTAGCAAACAAATTAGGCACATTTGGGCAGATTTTATACAACATTTTGAATAGTAATGCAATGGTTCATTGAATCAGTCTAAAACTTTGCACATACACTGCTGCCATCTAGTGGTCAAAATCTAAATTGCGCCTAAACTGCAGTAATACATTGGCCTTTCTCTTGCATATCAAAGATGACGGAACAAAAACAACACGTTTTTTTCTTTGTATTATCTTTTACCAGATCTAATGTGTTATATTCTCCTACATTAATTTCGCATTTACACAAACTTCAAAGTGTTTCCCTTCAAATGGTATCAAGAATATGCATATCCTTGCTTCAGGTCCTGAGCTACAGGCAGTTAGATTTGGGTATGTCATTTTAGACGAAAACGGGGGAAAAAAGGGTCCGATCCTTAAGAGGTTTTAAAAGGAACAGGGCTTCATGTGGGAAGCATCCACAATACTGCGTAGTACTGTACTTCTCAATGGGAAGTCAGACCCAACCTCCTCTTGCATCATAATGATTTGGAACGGTCAATGTTTCTCTTTCCTTTCCTGCACAAGGCCAATATTCTATTTCGTATTTTACTCTTTCATCAAAAAAGAGGCGAATGAAGTGTAATGTCATGGAAATGATCCAGCAAAATGTAGTTGTAGGGCCACCTAGTGGCTAAAATCTGTCGTTACAAATATCTGTACTTCTGTCTCTATTCAATCATCGCCGTCATAATGTGGCTGAAACCTCACATAGAGCCTTTATGTGATTGCATGTGTGTTCTCTGTCTGTGGGACTATGCTGTCTCCTAGTTACTGACTCTCCTCTGGCTACATACAGTCTACCATGATCTTCACATGTATTCTGTCTCCAGGTATGGAAGTGGTTCGGGACCCATCCCAACCCACTACTACTGTGTGATAACCAGTTGTCTGGACTTCTCCCAGGCTGAGGACATCTGCACCGGACCTCTTAGCAGCTCTGCCTTCATCCTACCACACCGCTCAGACAACGACGAGAGCTGCAATGTGAGTCCCTGGCTACGTCCCAAATGGCGCCCTGACACCGTTATAGTGTACTACATAGGGCTGCTACATAGGGCTCAAAGGTAGAGTATTGTGTAGGGAACAGGGTGCTATTGCCTCACACACACAGAGAAATTGTGAGAGAGAGACAGAGACAAGAAAAGGGCAACCAGTGAAGAATAAACACCATTGTAAATACAACCCATATTTATGTTTATTTCCCCTTTTGTACTTTTAACTATTTGCACATTATGACATTTGAAATGTGTCTATTCCTTTGAAACTTGTGAGTAATGTTTACTGTTCATTTGATTATTTCACTTTTGTCTATCTATTTCACTTGCTTTGGCAATGTAAACATGCTTCCCATCCCAATAAAGCCCATTGAAGAGAGAGATCTCAGAGCATCATGAAATGTACAGGTAGCTGACGTTGTGTGATATTGTCTTCGTCCCCCAGAGCTCTGAGGAGGAGTCTAAGTGGGTGGAGGAACTGATGAAGCTGCACACGGCCCGGGTCCGAGACGTTGAGATCCTCACGGGCCTGGACTTCTACCGTCGGACTAGCCGGAGTTACCCTGAAATCCTCTCACTGAAGACTCACATGCACACGTATGAGAGCGAGATCTAACCACTGTCTACCTACCCTCTCCTGTCGACCTACCCTCTCCTGTCGACCTACCCTCTCCTGTCGACCTACCCTCTCCTGTCGACCTACCCTCTCCTGTCTACCTACCCTCTCCTGTCTATACCTACCCTCTCCTGTCTATACCTACCCTCTCCTGTCTATACCTACCCTCTCCTGTCGACCTACCCTCTCCTGTCTACCTACCCTCTCCTGTCTATACCTACCCTCTCCTGTCTATACCTACCCTCTCCTGTCTATACCTACCCTCTCCTGTCTACCTACCCTCTCCTGTCTACCTACCCTCTCCTGTCTATACCTACCCTCTCCTGTCTATACCTACCCTCTCCTGTCTATACCTACCCTCTCCTGTCTATACCTACCCTCTCCTGTCTATACCTACCCTCTCCTGTCTATACCTACCCTCTCCTGTCCCTACCTACCCTCTCCTGTCCCTACCTACCCTCTCCTGTCTATACCTACCCTCTCCTGTCTATACCTACCCTCTCCTGTCTATACCTACCCTCTCCTGTCGACCTACGCTCTCCTGTCTACTTACCCTCTCCTGTCCCTACCTACCCTCTCCTGTGTCCACCACAGCTCCGATGGTCTGGTGTATATTTTTGAATATGTCGTGTTTTGTTTTTTCACATGTATTATTCTAAATGTTTATTCATGACTGTTCTGTTCCTCTGTAATGCAACACATTTCCTGTCCCTTTTTTTGTTTTTTTGGATGATTAACAAGCATGAATTGAATTGCCTTATTTGTTGATAATGTGATGTGGTGTGTGTTGTACGTGGTGTTTCTGATGACTGTCTTGCTGGTGATGGCTGAGTGTACTGTGTTAATAATAATATAATAAGCTCTGTCTGTCTGTACTGTGAACAATAATACTAGTGAACCTGTAGTGGTGACATCCTTTTAAATATGTACCGGACACCTGTGTGATCAACTTATTTATGCCTAATGTTTCAATGCAATAAACCTTTTTGTACTACCTCGTCTGTCATTACGGTGTATCGGGGAAGTTGGCAGCAAGGTTCACCATTGTTGGTTTGATATAATGCTAACGATATTAGCATTATGATCATCAATAAACAAAACATCAATCAATAAAGCCTGATCCTGTAGTTGGGAGATTTAATTTCAGTAATAAATGTGTGTTTAAATGGGTTTAGTGACAGGCTCTAATGGGCTCCCGAGTGACACAGCGCTCTAAGGCACTGCATCTCACTGCTAGAGGTGTCATTACAGACACCCTGGTTCGAATCCAGGCTGTATGTATTACAACCGGCCGTGATTGGGAGTCCCATAGGGTGGCGCACAATTGGCCCAGCATCGTCCTGGTTTGGCCGGGGTAGGCCGTCATTGTAAATAAGAATTTGTTCTTAACTGACTTGCCTAGTTAAATAAATATATCTATATTTTTTAAATGACAAGAGATACTGACAGGCTTTTAACTTGTAGTCTACACGCTACAGAAATGCCTACCTACAACATTCTTCCAAGGATGAAATCTAGGAAGTGCATCTGGTCTGACTCAAACCTGCTAATCTCAGTGGATGCTTCCCCAGACGTACAATAAAGGTTTGAATCGAGGCACATCTGATTACACTGCAAACACCAGTCTGTCTCAACACTACAGCGATGATATACTGTAGTTTTCTCAGTCATTTATCTCAGTGCGAGAGACAAGAGAAAATGTATTTTACCAGCTGGCTGCCGGTAACTGACTGGACACCCTGTGTACTGTACGTCCTGATTGGTAACCTATTCTCTACATAGGCTGCGTTTACACAGGCAGCTCAATTCTGATATTTTCCCCCCACTATTTGGTCTTTCAACCAATCACATCAGATCTCTTTCAGAGGTGATCTGATTGGTCAAAAGACCAATTAGTGGAAAAAAAGAATCAGAATTAGGCTGCCTGTGTAAATGCAGCCATGGTGCATACTTTTGACCAGGGCCCATAGGGGTTATATAGGGAATAAGACCCGATTTGTCTTTGTTTATGAATGGTCACTCATACTAATGGCCCTGCTACACTATAGCCAATGGGCGCCCAGCATTGCAATCAGCCATTGGGCGTCCAGCATTGCAATCAGCCATTGGGCGTCCAGCATTGCAATCAGCCATTGGGCGTCCAGCATTGCAATCAGCCATTGGGCGTCCAGCATTGCAATCAGCCATTGGGCGTCCAGCATTGCAATCAGCCATTGGGCGTCCAGCATTGCAATCAGCCATTGGGCGTCCAGCATTGCAATCAGCCAATGGGCGTCCAGCATTGCAATCAGCCATTGGGCGTCCAGCATTGCAATCAGCCATTGGGCGTCCAGCATTGCAATCAGCCATTGGGCGTCCAGCATTGCAATCAGCCATTGGGCGTCCAGCATTGCAATCAGCCATTGGGCGTCCAGCATTGCAATCAGCCATTGGGCGTCCAGCATTGCAATCAGCCATTGGGCGTCCAGCATTGCAATCAGCCAATGGGCGTCCAGCATTGCAATCAGCCATTGGGCGTCCAGCATTGCAATCAGCCATTGGGCGTCCAGCATTGCAATCAGCCATTGGGCGTCCAGCATTGCAATCAGCCAATGGGCGTCCAGCATTGCAATCAGCCATTGGGCGTCCAGCATTGCAATCAGCCATTGGGCGTCCAGCATTGCAATCAGCCAATGGGCGTCCAGCATTGCAATCAGCCATTGGGCGTCCAGCATTGCAATCAGCCATTGGGCGTCCAGCATTGCAATCAGCCATTGGGCGTCCAGCATTGCAATCAGCCATTGGGCGTCCAGCATTGCAATCAGCCATTGGGCGTCCAGCATTGCAATCAGCCATTGGGCGTCCAGCATTGCAATCAGCCATTGGGCGTCCAGCATTGCAATCAGCCATTGGGCGTCCAGCATTGCAATCAGCCATTGGGCGTCCAGCATTGCAATCAGCCATTGGGCGTCCAGCATTGCAATCAGCCATTGGGCGTCCAGCATTGCAATCAGCCATTGGGCGTCCAGCATTGCAATCAGCCATTGGGCGTCCAGCATTGCAATCAGCCATTGGGCGTCCAGCATTGCAATCAGCCATTGGGGAAATGCTTCCTTTGAAATTAAAGCTGTTTCACTGCCCGTGCGGCGGGCAATTGCAGCGTCCAAACTCAATAATCAGAGGGTCAATTCTTGATGGCTGACGAGCATGTTAATTCTATCTTGTGAATTGAAATAAAGTTAATTTTGGTTGCATTTGGCCGCAGCTATACAACACTGGTTATTTAACTAAGATGTATGAAATCAAGGAGATACTACTGTTAGTTAACTAGCTACACTGACTACCCATGTTCACAATGTAAACAAAAGCAACTGACTACCTGTGTTCACAATGTAAACAAAAGCAACTTGGCTACACTGACTACCTGTGTTCAATGTAAACAAAAGCAACTTAGCTACACTGACTACCCATGTTCACAATGTAAACAAAAGCAACTTGGCTACACTGACTACCTGTGTTCAATGTAAACAAAAGCAACTTGGCTACACTGACTACCTATGTTCACAATGTAAACAAAAGCAACTTGGCTACACTGACTACCTATGTTCACAATGTAAACACAAGCAACTTAGCTACACTGACTACCCATGTTCACAATGTAAACAAAAGCAACTTGGCTACACTGACTACCCATGTTCACAATGTAAACAAAAGCAACTTGGCTACACTGACTACCCATGTTCACAATGTAAACAAAAGCAACTTGGCTACACTGACTACCTGTGTTCAATGTAAACAAAAGCAACTTGGCTACACTGACTACCCATGTTCACAATGTAAACAAAAGCAACTTGGCTACACTGACTACCTGTGTTCAATGTAAACAAAAGCAACTTAGCTACACTGACTACCTGTGTTCAATGTAAACAAAAGCAACTTGGCTACACTGACTACCCATGTTCACAATGTAAACAAAAGCAACTTGGCTACACTGACTACCTGTGTTCAATGTAAACAAAAGCAACTTAGCTACACTGACTACCTGTGTTCAATGTAAACAAAAGCAACTTGGCTACACTGACTAACCATGTTCACAATGTAAACAAAAGCAACTTGGCTACACTGACTACCTGTGTTCACAATGTAAACAAAAGCAACTTAGCTACACTGACTACCTGGGTTCACAATGTAAACAACAGCAACTGACTACCTATGTTCACAATGTAAACAAAAGCAACTTAGCTACACTGACTACCTGTGTTCAATGTAAACAAAAGCAACTTAGCTACACTGACTACCTATGTTCACAATGTAAACAAAAGCAACTTAGCTACACTGACTACCTGTGTTCACAATGTAAACAAAAGCAACTTAGCTACACTGACTACCTGGGTTCACAATGTAAACAACAGCAACTGACTACCTATGTTCACAATGTAAACAAAAGCAACTTAGCTACACTGACTACCTGTGTTCAATGTAAACAAAAGCAACTTGGCGACACTGACTACCTATGTTCACAATGTAAACAAAAGCAACTTGGCTACACTGACTACCTATGTTCACAATGTAAACAAAAGCAACTTGGCTACACTGACTACCTATGTTCACAATGTAAACAAAAGCAACTTAGCTACACTGACTACCCATGTTCACAATGTAAACAAAAGCAACTTGGCTACACTGACTACCCATGTTCACAATGTAAACAAAAGCAACTTGGCTACACTGACTACCCATGTTCACAATGTAAACAAAAGCAACTTGGCTACACTGACTACCTGTGTTCAATGTAAACAAAAGCAACTTGGCTACACTGACTACCCATGTTCACAATGTAAACAAAAGCAACTTGGCTACACTGACTACCTGTGTTCAATGTAAACAAAAGCAACTTAGCTACACTGACTACCTGTGTTCAATGTAAACAAAAGCAACTTGGCTACACTGACTACCCATGTTCACAATGTAAACAAAAGCAACTTGGCTACACTGACTACCTGTGTTCAATGTAAACAAAAGCAACTTAGCTACACTGACTACCTGTGTTCAATGTAAACAAAAGCAACTTGGCTACACTGACTATCCATGTTCACAATGTAAACAAAAGCAACTTGGCTACACTGACTACCTGTGTTCACAATGTAAACAAAAGCAACTTAGCTACACTGACTACCTGTGTTCAATGTAAACAAAAGCAACTTAGCTACACTGACTACCTGTGTTCAATGTAAACAAAAGCAACTTAGCTACACTGACTACCTGGGTTCACAATGTAAACAACAGCAACTGACTACCTATGTTCACAATGTAAACAAAAGCAACTTAGCTACACTGACTACCTGTGTTCAATGTAAACAAAAGCAACTTAGCTACACTGACTACCTGTGTTCAATGTAAACAAAAGCAACTTGGCTACACTGACTACCCATGTTCACAATGTAAACAAAAGCAACTTGGCTACACTGACTACCTGTGTTCAATGTAAACAAAAGCAACTTGGCTACACTGACTACCCATGTTCACAATGTAAACAAAAGCAACTTGGCTACACTGACTACCCATGTTCACAATGTAAACAAAAGCAACTTGGCTACACTGACTACCCATGTTCACAATGTAAACAAAAGCAACTTGGCGACACTGACTACCCATGTTCACAATGTAAACAAAAGCAACTTGGCTACACTGACTACCCATGTTCACAATGTAAACAAAAGCAAGTTGGCTACACTGACTACCTGTGTTCAATGTAAACAAAAGCAACTTAGCTACACTGACTACCTGGGTTCACAATGTAAACAAAAGCAACTTAGCTACACTGACTACCCATGTTCACAATGTAAACAAAAGCAACTTAGCTACACTGACTACCTATGTTCACAACGTAAACAAAAGCAACTTGTGTAATTTGAGTATCATTTAGTACAACCACTAGCAACAATTTAATGAGTACTTGCGAAAAACGGGGCCAACAGCTATTGTACTTACGCATAATAGATTAATATGGTACAGTGCAGTAGGGGAAAATAGAATAAAGACGCTATTCTCCGCTCCCAAATCAACGTGCTTTGTGTAGCAGGTAGAACGTCACATTGACACAACGCGGATGGCAACGCGACGCTTCTGTTGGAGCTGAGCTGTGATGTACTTTTCCAATTAGCGCTACAGACCACCAGGAGAGGACAGTGTGCCGACCAGGGACACTGCAGTTATGGTCATGGCTAACTTTTACTCTGGATAGGAATAACAATAGAGGTAATGTTTCCTTATACTTTCCTGCACTTCTTAAATATCCCACAAGGTGTCGCTGTTTGCTGTATAGTGGTTTTATGCACCAGTTCTGGGAGAGCTTTGAGCGTTCAGTAATTTCACTGACTTGTAAAAGAAGCGAGTGTTGGAAGTTAGAACACACCATAGTCTCTCATAGTCATAAAGCATTTTATGTCGCATTCATTCGTCGGGGTTGTCACTAAACTATACATTAACCTTATATGAAAGGTGTCTTGTGTGACTCAGTTTTAGGTCAATTTAATGTACATCAACTGTTGTCTAACAATCTATCTACACGGTATATCATGATGGTTGGAATAAAGAGAAACAAATCAGAAGTTATAGAAAATATACATATTTAATGTCAAATCATGAGTATTATTATAATGACCGAAAAGGCTGGGCGAAACTCAACCAGAGTAGACGTACAGACACTATATAGAATTCATATTTACATTAGGTTTACAAAGACATAGAGACACTATATAGACTTCATATTTACATTTGGTTTACAAAGACATACAGACACTGTGTATTTAATACACGCGTGCGCCAACTATACAGTAAAGTATTTACGTAACTTGTATCTTTCTACAAGAGACCACAGAGGAGTAGAAAATTAACATTCTGTTTTAGGAAATTCTACATTGCATTGCAGTCAATGACAGTATATCAGAACTGGGTGACATATATATGCAAAAGACTTTGGAGGTGCACTTGACTTAGCTTGCCCTGTTACAACGGAACCAATGGAATAGTCTCATAAACTGCCAACTCAACCCACAGCCTGCACACTGGTCAAGTTAAATCATCTCAAGTATTTGACACATGTATTTGACCCAGGTCTGACGTGTACGGGGCGGGGCTAGAGGTCCAAGAGCGGAGACTTACAGGCTGGCTGTGGAAAGCGGCAGTACATTATGAGAACAACCTTTGACCTGGCTGTCGACATGACTGTTGTGTGGGCCAAGACCAGGTTGACTGCAGAGCCTGGGAGAGGGCAAGAGTCTGCAAACATCTAAAAGGTCAAAGGTCAGAGGAATGAGGGGAATAGAAACACAGGTTTTCACCAGAACAAATACAACAGTGAGCAGGTGTTGCTTTCACGAGACATTTTTTTGTGACGTGCAGCTGGAAAATTGTTGGACGTGCAAACATTGCACTTGAAACTATTGTAGGTAGCCTAACCGCTATTTCGGAAATACCTCTGGGACAGTCAGAGGCTGTCTACAACTGATCCAGGAGCTGTGTATGATCACTGAGGCCATTTGAGTCAGAGGCTGTCTAAAACTGACCCAGGAGCTGTGTATGATCACTGAGGCCATTTGAGTCAGAGGCTGTTTAAAACTGATCCCGGAGCTGTGTATGATCACTGAGGCCGTTTGAGTCAGAGGCTGTCTAAAACTGACCCAGGAGCTGTGTATGATCACTGAGGCCGTTTGAGTCAGAGGCTGTCTAAAACTGACCCAGGAACTGTGTATGATCACTGAGGCCGTTTGAGTCAGAGGCTGTCTAAAACTGACCCAGGAGCTGTGTATGATCACTGAGGCCGTTTGAGTCAGAGGCTGTCTAAAACTGACCCAGGAGCTGTGTATGATCACTGAGGCCGTTTGAGTCAGAGGCTGTCTAAAACTGACCCAGGAGCTGTGTATGATCACTGAGGCCGTTTGCAGTAAGCAGAAAAGGAAAACTCTGTCGTTATGATACACTAAAGCACAACGTTTCCAGTTCTATCAGATGCAGAAAGCTCATCCATTCTGTAAAGGTAGCTAAGTGCTGACTGTGAGAATCTCAATTGCATACTCCTCGCGTCCTCACTCCTCTCTCCTCGCGTTCTCTCTCCTCTCTCCTCACGCCCTCTCTCCTCGCGCCCTCTCTCCTCGCACCCTATCTCTCCTCGCACCCTCTCTCCTCGCCTCCTTCTCAAAACCCATTGGAAGAGAAAGTCAGAGGGGAGGGACATCTGGCTTTCTCATCCAATGGGTTTTGAGAAGGAGGCGAGGAGAGAGGACGCGATAAGTATGCAATTGAGATTCTCCCTCCTGAGACCAACCATACACCGTCAGGGATATGATGTCAAGTACATTTAGAGTCATGAACATATAGAGTCGCCCGACTACAGTACAGTACAATACTACTGTCACAGATGACTAGAAGAAACTTTAGTTGTGTCTGTGGTAACAGTGTTATAACGTGTAACCGCTGTAGACCAGGTCTGATGGTTGATACACAGCGTTGTCTCTGGGACAGTGGTAGTGACAGGCGCAGGTGTTGATGAACATCACGGGTTTCTTGACGGCTTTACCCTGAGCACACTGGAACTCCACCTGCACCGTCTCGGTGCTGTGGGGGGTGCAGCAGCGCCCGTCCGTACACACACCACAGTACCGGGCCTTGTAGGTCAGGACGCTGGTGCAGTTCTTATAGCTGAACCGGATGGGTTTCACCGCCTTCTTCATCCTTAGGCACTTGCTTCCTCTCTGAGGATTTAGAGGAGGAAATGGTTGTCAGTTGGTGAAACATTGGAATACTTCTTTCATGTATTTTGTCAGAGCTCTTGTGAGTTTTGTTCGTCGGAAGATTTGCATTTAGTCTGAATGGCAAGTTGAACTTGAACTTCTATTCTGACATTTCAATTCGTATTTTCCTTCTACAACTGTGATTTGGTTTGTATTATTAGTAGCCTACCATAGGAACATCCTTCTGCTGCTGCTGGTATTAGTACAGTGACAGTGGGTTGAGTAGCCTACCATAGGAACATCCTTCTGCTGCTGCTGGTATTAGTACAGTGACAGTGGGTTGAGTAGCCTACCATAGGACCATCCTTCTGCTGCTGCTGGTATTAGTACAGTGACAGTGGGTTGAGTAGCCTACCGTAGGACCATCCTTCTGCTGCTGCTGGTATTAGTACAGTGACAGTGGGTTGAGTAGCCTACCATAGGAACATCCTTCTGCTGCTGCTGGTATTAGTACAGTGACAGTGGGTTGAGTAGCCTACCATAGGAACATCCTTCTGCTGCTGCTGGTATTAGTACAGTGACAGTGGGTTGAGTAGCCTACCGTAGGAACATCCTTCTGCTGCTGCTGGTATTAGTACAGTGACAGTGGGTTGAGTAGCCTACCATAGGAACATCCTTCTGCTGCTGCTGGTATTAGTACAGTGACAGTGGGTTGAGTAGCCTACCGTAGGAACATCCTTCTGCTGCTGCTGGTATTAGTACAGTGACAGTGGGTTGAGTAGCCTACCATAGGAACATCCTTCTGCTGCTGCTGGTATTAGTACAGTGACAGTGGGTTGAGTAGCCTACCATAGGACCATCCTTCTGCTGCTGCTGGTATTAGTACAGTGACAGTGGGTTGAGTAGCCTACCGTAGGAACATCCTTCTGCTGCTGCTGGTATTAGTACAGTGACAGTGGGTTGAGTAGCCTACCTTAGGAACATCCTTCTGCTGCTGCTGCTGTTTGTCGCAGGGCCTGACGATGCACAGACGCGTCTGCTTGACCATCTCACAGCGGGGGTTCTTGTTGGTGACCCGGGTGGAGATGCCCATGCCACAGGTCCGAGAGCAGGCGCCCCACTCCGTAGTCTGCTCTATGCAGTTAGTACTGGGGTCCCACGAGTCAAACCCCACTGTCTCCTCCTGTCTGTAGGCTGTACGGGAGGACGGGGAGAGACACACCGGATGAGACAGATGTTGTGACATGGGAAATACAGATGCACGCTAGATTGATTGATGGAGATAAGAATTACTGGGCAAAAGTGCATAAGAGGAGACTTATGTTAGGCTGGTATTGGGAACTGTGTGGTTTGCATAATTGATGCAAACGTGCTTCTACACCTGCATTGCTTGCTGTTTGGGGTTTTAGGCTGGGTTTCTGTACAGCACTTTGATATATCAGCTGATGTACGAAGGGCTATATAAATACATTTGATTTGATTTGATTCCCCTACATTGGTGTATAATCAGTATACAGGTAATCCAATTCCCAGTTCTATCGGAATCTATTTATTTAGGTGCCTAAAGTCCATTAATCACAGATTAAGAACGATCCAAGGTACATCACGTTCCAGAGAACACGAAATGGAATGTTTTGGCTGGCTACAGAGGTCTACACTGAGGCTTCCTGGGATAAGTCAACTTGCTCTGTGAGTCTCTCTCTCTCTCTGTACTCCGAGGCAATTCAGCATTTCCCTTCACACACAGAGCCAGCCAGGTCAACCTAGAGGCATGGATCTGTCTCTTGACTTTGTGGCTTGCACCAGAGTACCAGTCACGTCAGAAGCAGAGAGACGTAGAGAGAGAAGCTTCGTCCCACATGGAACCCTATTCCCTATGTAGTACACTAGAGAATTATTTATTTAATTGGTATTTTTTACTTATCTATTTTTTACTTAACCAACAATGCAGTTTTAAGAAAAATAAGTGTTAAGGGCTTGTCAGTCAGCATTTCACTGTAAGGTCTACCTTCACCTGTTGTATTCAGCATTTCACTGTAAGGTCTACCTTCACCTGTTGTATTCAGCATTTCACTGTAAGGTCTACCTTCACCTGTTGTATTCAGCATTTCACTGTAAGGTCTACCTTCACCTGTTGTATTCAGCATTTCACTGTAAGGTCTACCTTCACCTGTTGTATTCAGCATTTCACTGTAAGGTCTACCTTCACCTGTTGTATTCAGCATTTCACTGTAAGGTCTACCTTCACCTGTTGTATTCAGCATTTCACTGTAAGGTCTACCTTCACCTGTTGTATTCAGCATTTCACTGTAAGGTCTACCTTCACCTGTTGTATTCAGCGCATGTGACAAATAACATTTTGATTTGATTTGAGAGCAGAGAGACTGAGTGCTTACCAGCCATGGCGAAGCTGCCCAGGGCACTGGCCTCTGGTTGGGGCTCACAGACCCACTTCTCACAGCACTCCCCTGGCACCGCCACCTTCCTGGGTAGAGGGCAGTCAGGGCCCGGCAGCATCACGTCCAGGTTGCAGCGTGGCACGCAGGCGATCTGACCGTCCCTGCAGGTGCACTGGTACTTGCAGCTTGGGAAGAAGGTCTCCCCGTTCTGGTACACTGAACCGTCCAACAGGCAGATGTCTCCCTCATGAGCTGTGGAAGACATGGAGGACACAAGAAAAGCACAAATCATTATTTAACATTTTTAATTTCCAATACTCATATCTGGATAAAATCAAAAATGTCATATGTTTAAGTGTTTGTGTCTTAAAATGAATGTGAATTGTCATCATCATCATCATCATCATCATCAATAGCTCTTAGATAGGGGCGGGGTCTCTGCTGCCACTCTTCGATTACCTTTGACCTTTTTCAAAAGGAGGTGAGAGAGGACAGAGGAGAGAGGTACGCAGGAATTGAGCAAATCCAATTGAGACAAGGCCAGGGAATCTACCCCGTCGCTCTGACACCTACACGAGGACATCAACTTGTTCAATATAATTAACAAATGACTCACCGACACAGACACCTGTCCTCTGGTGTACATCGGCTGTGTAGTCGCAGTTCAGACCCCTGTGTGTATCACAGGGATTTATTTCCGAGCACGCCTCTCCTTTCTGCCTCGCACAGACCAGACAGCATGCGCAGTCATCCAGAATCAGCTGGACCGCGGGGGCGCACATCGGAGGCTCCTGCGAACAGAGGCACCTTGTCGGACACACCTGCGCCAAGATCTGGGAGCAAATCTGGAGAAAACAAAAAGGGAAAACTGTGTTCAAATGTGATTTTTCAAAGTTGTTGCTCCTTGTTTTCATATTCTTCACATGATGTAGTTTGGATGAGCCTCGTTTGTAAAGTTTAACTGAATTTATTTACCTGTGTTGAAATGTAGAAAATGAAAAGGGTTCTCCCTGCAACCTTAGACATCCTGATTCAGTGAAAGGTAGTTTTCTCTTCGTAGAATCGTCCCTCCTTTGTGTCTTGCTGAAGCTGTGTAAATCCCTTCGCGTGCTTCAGAAGTGTGTGCAGAGCCATTTATAACGGTCCTGTCTAACGACACGGTGACGCGTGAAGGAGGAACGGAGGAGGGGAAGGAGGAGGGATGGAGGAAGCGGATAATGGAGGGATCACCCCCCTGGCCCTGGTAGAGTCTGGGAATTTTGATTGGATCAGGATGAGACTCACATTTTCCTGTTAGATCCTGAGTTCTTTGCACACAGAGGAAGGCTACGTTACTAGTATTTAGGACACATAAGCTCATTTGACAGTTTTATTGCTGCTATTCATATCAATAATCAACATTTTTCATGATCATTCAAATAAACCTACTTCAAACTAGTTCCTCCGTTCCCTGATTTTCATTATTGTGCTCATTACATCTCTGGAATGAAAATAGTTCTAGTTTGGTGAAGAATAGATATCACACTGGTTGATCTAGTTTGGTGAAGAATAGATATCACACTGGTTGATCTAGTTTGGTGAAGAATAGATATCACACTGGTTGATCTAGTTTGGTTGCAGAATAGATATCACACTGGTCGATCTAGTTTGGTGAAGAATAGATATCACACTGGTTGATCTAGTTTGGCTGTGGAATAGATATCACACTGGTCGATCTAGTTTGGTGAAGAATAGATATCACACTGGTTGATCTAGTTTGGTGAAGAATAGATATCACACTGGTTGATCTAGTTTGGTGAAGAATAGATATCACACTGGTCGATCTAGTTTGGTGAAGAATAGATATCACACTGGTTGATCTAGTTTGGTGCAGAATAGATATCACACTGGTTGATCTAGTTTGGTGAAGAATAGATATCACACTGGTTGATCTAGTTTGGTGAAGAATAGATATCACACTGGTTGATCTAGTTTGGCTGCAGAATAGATATCACACTGGTTGATCTAGTTTGGCTGCAGAATAGATATCACACTGGTTGATCTAGTTTGGCTGTGGAATAGATATCACACTGGTTGATCTAGTTTGGTGAAGAATAGATATCACACTGGTCGATCTAGTTTGGTGCAGAATAGATATCACACTGGTTGATCTAGTTTGGTGCAGAATAGATATCACACTGGTTGATCTAGTTTGGTGAAGAATAGATATCACACTGGTTGATCTAGTTTGGTGCAGAATAGATATCACACTGGTTGATCTAGTTTGGTGAAGAATAGATATCACACTGGTCGATCTAGTTTGGTGAAGAATAGATATCACACTGGTTGATCTAGTTTGGCTGTGGAATAGATATCACACTGGTTGATCTAGTTTGGCTGCAGAATAGATATCACACTGGTTGATCTAGTTTGGCTGCAGAATAGATATCACACTGGTTGATCTAGTTTGGCTGCAGAATAGATATCACACTGGTTGATCTAGTTTGGTGAAGAATAGATATCACACTGGTCGATCTAGTTTGGCTGCAGAATAGATATCACACTGGTTGATCTAGTTTGGTTGCAGAATAGATATCACACTGGTTGATCTAGTTTGGTGCAGAATAGATATCACACTGGTTGATCTAGTTTGGTGCAGAATAGATATCACACTGGTTGATCTAGTTTGGTGAAGAATAGATATCACACTGGTTGATCTAGTTTGGCTGCGGAATAGATATCACACTGGTTGATCTAGTTTGGCTGCAGAATAGATATCACACTGGTTGATCTAGTTTGGCTGCAGAATAGATATCACACTGGTTCATCTAGTTTGGCTGTGGAATAGATATCACACTGGTTGATCTAGTTTGGCTGCAGAATAGATATCACACTGGTTGATCTAGTTTGGCTGTGGAATAGATATACCAGTAAAGCTCCTCTTCCACGATGGTGGTTCCTTAGATGTCAGTCTGCAGTCAGTGGGCAAGAGGTTTCTCTTTGGAACGTTTGCTGGCTGCATAATTACAAATCTAGGGGGAAACTTAGATGGCTAGTCCATCTGGGTTTTATCTAACAAGTTATGGTGTGGTGGGTGCCTCTGCCTGAAGTAGGACAAATGAGGCAACTGGCTGAATCAGCCCACATGAGTGACATCACCACTGTGTTTGCCAGTGTTTTAAAATACCATGTCTGAGTCTCAAACGGCACCCCAGTGTTGTTAAGCCTGGGCATGTTCTTTAGACGCCCCTCTGTCTGACATATAGACCGTTGAGATTTGTGTCAGGGATTTTGGCCAGTTGGAGATGGGGATTTGGCCAGTTGGAGATGGGGATTTGGCCAGTTGGAGATGGTGATTTGGCCAGTTGGAGATGGGGATATGGCCAGTTGGAGATGGTGATTTGGTCAGTTGGAGATGGTGATTTGGCCAGTTGGAGATGGTGATTTGGCCAGTTGGAGATAGTGATTTGGTCAGTTGGAGATGGTGATTTGGCCAGTTGGAGATGGTGATTTGGCCAGTTGGAGATGGTGATTTGGTCAGTTGGAGATGGTGATTTGGCCAGTTGGAGATGGTGATTTGGTCCGTTGGAGATGGTGATTTGGCCAGTTGGAGATGGTGACTTGGCCAGTTGGAGATGGTGATTTGGTCCGTTGGAGATGGTGATTTGGCCAGTTGGAGATGGTGACTTGGCCAGTTGGAGATGGTGATTTGGTCCGTTGGAGATGGTGATTTGGTCAGTTGGAGATGGTGATTTGGCCAGTTGGAGATGGTGATTTGGTCCGTTGGAGATGGTGATTTGGCCAGTTGGAGATGGTGATTTGGTCCGTTGGAGATGGTGATTTGGTCAGTTGGAGATGGTGATTTGGCCAGTTGGAGATGGTGAGTTGGCCAGTTGGAAATGGTGATTTGGTCCGTTGGAGATGGTGATTTGGCCAGTTGGAGATGGGGATTTGGCCAGTTGGAGATGGGGATTTGGCCAGATGGAGATGGTGATTTGGCCAGTTGGAGATGGTGATTTGGCCAGTTGGAGATGGTGATTTGGCCAGTTGGCGATGGTGACTTGACCAGTTGGAGATGGTGATTTGGCCAGTTGGCGATGGTGATTTGGCCAGTTGGAGATGGTGATTTGGCCAGTTGGAGATGGTGATTTGGCCAGTTGGAGATGGGGATTTGGCCAGTTGGAGATGGTGATTTGGCCAGTTGGCGATGGTGACTTGACCAGTTGGAGATGGTGATTTGGCCAGTTGGAGATGGGGATTTGGCCAGTTGGAGATGGTGATTTGGCCAGTTGGCGATGGTGACTTGACCAGTTGTAAAAGTATTGGGCTGTGTAGTGTGGACGTCACTGAGGACCTTGGTGGTGTAATGTAAGACTCAGGGGAGTTCATTAGCATTGGTTGTATCCCAAATGGCACCCTTTCCCCTATATAGTGCACTACTTTTGGCACTATGGGCCCTATGGGCCTTGGTCAAAAAGTAGTGAACTATGTAGCAAATAGGGTGCCATTTGGGATACTATGTGTGCCTATAAGTCAGCATGATGAGCTTACTTTGAATGGTGGCTGTGCAGTGTGCTTTGTAGTGGCCGACCGATATGTTTTATGGGGTCCGATTCTGATCTTTGAAGGAACAAAACTTACTGGTACCGATATACAGGTCTCTGCCGACATACTGTTTTACAGTTGGGGAAATGAAAAAGGGAAAACGTTTTTTCCACACTGAGTTCTCAGAAATTGCTATCGAAAAGAGCTGATTGTCCAAGAAATATGCTTCAAAGGTTGATGTCTTCTTTTATGTCAATAATAACACATCATGAGAACGACCCAGTGTTCAGATCACCATGAGATTCCCTTTTCTCATCTTATTTATTGAACATCGGTTATCGCTGGAACTATCAGTCGATATCGATATACACTACACGTCATTTCGGTGAAACGACACATCATTCGGGCTCTAGTGCTTGGTATTCATAATTCAGACTACACCTGTCGATATGTCAACTGTTGATTTTCCACGTATCCATTTGGACCCTTTAATACAGGGCTAGATTTGATAGGCTAACTCCCAGAAGCTGCAGATAACACTAAGGTTGGATTCATTTCCTATTTTGGACTCCAGCTCTGCATTCCTCCCATTCTTTCCATGAAACACTGTTTCCATTCTCCATTTATCACAGGTCATAATAATCAATGAAATATCTCAGCCATCACCCCCTACACCTAAAACAATGCCTGCTGCGTCCAATCCTTCTATCCCTAGGGTCACGTCCCAAACGACACCATATTCCCCTACATAGTGCACATATATATGGAATAGGGTATCATTTGGCACGCAGTTCTCCCTATTCATGCTCCCGCCAGAAAGAGCAGCTGCTGGAAAAGCATCTTATTAATGACCTGAGATTCAGAACAGCTCTCTCTGCTGCTGCTGCTGCCAGTCACATGATTCACTGCCGGTCAAATAGTGTTCGCTCTGGAAGTTGAAAAATGTCAGACTTCACAGTTGTGTGTTTGCTGACTGGGTCTGGTGCATTCCTCTGGAGCGAGACCATGAAAACTCTACGTCAAAGCCATCCATACCAGGAGAGAAACTCTGGAGAAATTTAAAATATTATTGTATTGTAATTGAGAATGTAAATAGAATAGAAAATACATTTTCTAGTCCTTCTGTATGTTGATGCCCTGACCTAGTCCTTCTGTATGTTGATGCCCTGACCTAGTCCTTCTGTATGTTGATGCCCTGACCTAGCCCTTCTGTATTTTGATGCCGTGGCCTAGCCCTTCTGTATTTTGATGCCCTGGCCTAGCCGTTCTGTATTTTGATGCCCTGGCCTAGCCCTTCTGTATTTTGATGCCCTGGCCTAGCCCTTCTGTATTTTGATGCCGTTGCCTAGCCCTTCTGTATTTTGATGCCCTGGCCTAGCCCTTCTGTATTTTGATGCCCTGGCCTAGCCCTTCTGTATTTTGATGCCCTGGCCTAGTCCTTCTGTATTTTGATGCCCTGACCTAGCCCTTCTGTATTTTGATGCCCTGACCTAGTCCTTCTGTATTTTGATGCCCTGGCCTAGCCCTTCTGTATTTTGATGCCCTGACCTAGTCCTTCTGTATTTTGATGCCCTGACCTAGTCCTTCTGTATTTTGATGCCCTGGCCTAGCCCTTCTGTATTTTGATGCCGTGGCCTAGCCCTTCTGTATTTTGATGCCCTGGCCTAGCCCTTCTGTATTTTGATGCCGTTGCCTAGCCCTTCTGTATTTTGATGCCCTGGCCTAGCCCTTCTGTATTTTGATGCCCTGGCCTAGCCCTTCTGTATTTTGATGCCCTGGCCTAGCCGTTCTGTATTTTGATGCCCTGGCCTAGCCCTTCTGTATTTTGATGCCCTGGCCTAGCCCTTCTGTATTTTGATGCCGTTGCCTAGCCCTTCTGTATTTTGATGCCCTGGCCTAGCCCTTCTGTATTTTGATGCCCTAGCCTAGCCCTTCTGTATTTTGATGCCCTGGCCTAGCCCTTCTGTATTTTGATGCCCTGGCCTAGCCCTTCTGTATTTTGATGCCCTGACCTAGTCCTTCTGTATTTTGATGCCCTGGCCTAGCCCTTCTGTATTTTGATGCCCTGACCTAGTCCTTCTGTATTTTGATGCCCTGACCTAGCCCTTCTGTATTTTGATGCCCTGGCCTAGCCCTTCTGTATTTTGATGCCCTGGCCTAGTCCTTCTGTATTTTGATGCCCTGGCCTTTCTGTATTTTCTATGATGTAATACAGAAAAATGTATTAGCAAAACAACAGAGCGTTTTTTTTTTTTTTTTTATGTACTCCTTGACTTGGATAATTAACCTTGAATTATTAACAAAATAGTGTAGTGAAATAGATGATGATTAGTTCAGAGTCTCTATCTCAGGCCTATGTATTTAGGCGAGCTACTGTATTTCCTACTGTAATAAGCTACAATAACAGTACCAGAAAAACCCAGAGCCAAATCCGTTTGCTCTCATTATGTCAAATCTAGTGGATTTGTGTATCAGTCAGATACAACAATATATCCTGTGGTCTAGAAATCAAACTCAGTGACAGCCCTTCCAACCAAATCCCTTTTTGAATGTTTGTCTCCCCAATCGCACTCAGGCAAGAAAATAAAGATTATACATCCGAATTCAGAGCATAATTCAAGAGAGTGTGATAGGAAGTCTAACCTACGCACATAGCGAAACATGTGAAATATTTCTGCCGTCCGCTATGCACCTCTGAAGGCCCAGCAGACGGACAGGGCAGACAGGGCAGGTACTGTGACTAATGGCCATCCAGGCCGTCCACTAGTACTGCATCTCAAATGGCACCCTATTTCCTACATAGTGCACTACTTTTGACCAGGGCCCTATTGTACATAGTGTACTTTATAGGGAATAGGGTGCCATTTTGGACAGAGCCTAGGGCTAACCCGGTCCTGTCTGGGAGGTGCTACTGTTGGAGTCTGTTCTGTACCCTCTCTGCTCTCTGGGAGGTGCTACTGTTGGAGTCTGTTCTGTACCCTCTCTGCTCTCTGGGAGGTGCTACTGTTGGAGTCTGTTCTGTACCCTCTCTGCTCTCTGGGAGGTGCTACTGTTGGAGTCTGTTCTGTACCCTCTCTGCTCTCTGGGAGGTGCTACTGTTGGAGTCTGTTCTGTACCCTCTCTGCTCTCTGGGAGGTGCTACTGTTGGAGTCTGTTCTGTACCCTCTCTGCTCTCTGGGAGGTGCTACTGTTGGAGTCTGTTCTGTACCCTCTCTGCTCTCTGGGAGGTGCTACTGTTGGAGTCTGTTCTGTACCCTCTCTGCTCTCTGGGAGGTGCTACTGTTGGAGTCTGTTCTGTACCCTCTCTGCTCTCTGGGAGGTGCTACTGTTGGAGTCTGTTCTGTACCCTCTCTGCTCTCTGGGAGGTGCTACTGTTGGAGTCTGTTCTGTACCCTCTCTGCTCTCTGGGAGGTGCTACTGTTGGAGTCTGTTCTGTACCCTCTCTGCTCTCTGGGAGGTGCTACTGTTGGAGTCTGTTCTGTACCCTCTCTGCTCTCTGGGAGGTGCTACTGTTGGAGTCTGTTCTGTACCCTCTCTGCTCTCTGGGAGGTGCTACTGTTGGAGTCTGTTCTGTACCCTCTCTGCTCTCTGGGAGGTGCTACTGTTGGAGTCTGTTCTGTACCCTCTCTGCTCTCTGCGAGGGAGATGACATCACATATGTCCCACTGGGCACCCACTGGTTGAATCAACGGTGTTTCAACGTCATTTCAATGAAATGACATTAAACCAACGTGGAATAGATGTTAAATTGATGTCTGTGCCCCGTGGGATAGGATAGATGGCTGATTTCATAACCCCTCTAGGAGTGTCTGTCTGCATGTCTGTCTGTCTGTATGTCTCTGTTGCCTGTCTGTCACTGTGTGTAAAATGAAACTTTGTGTGTGTGTGTGTGTGTGTGTGTGTGTGTGTGTGCGTGTGCGTGTGCGCGTGCACGTGCACGTGTGCGTGTGTGTGCGTGCGTGCGTGCGTGCGTGTGTACGTGTGTTCACTTCCTGCCTTTTGACTACACCGATCAACGTCTGCGAGCTGAACAGACTCCTGACCTATTTCACAGCCTGTATGATGCGATCTGAAAACATGTGTTTCAGAGTTAGTCGTAACTGGGATAACATTATAGTGCTATAAGGACGTAGGTTTGACAGGACACTGGCCACGGTCTCTGTGACACTGGCCTGCTCACTCATTGGCCTGCAGGGCTGAGGTCAACACAACTTGTGAAGCTCAGTGCAGCCTCATTGCAAAACGCGATGGTTTGAATTCCAATGGCAGTTTAATAATAAGCATAAACAGGTCAATAGCGCTGCTATTAAAACTGCTTCATTCAGCCTCCATTTCCTCATGTTCCATTGACAGTGTTTTCCCAAACCTGAATGGCTTCTGGAGAGGACCCAGCTGATACGGGGCGGCAGGGTAGCCTAGTGGTTAGAGCGTTGGGCTAGTAACCGAAAGGTTACAAGTTCAAATCCCCGAGCTGACAAGGTACAAATCTGTCGTTCTGCCCCTGAACAAGGCAGTTAACCCACTGTTCCTAGGCCGTCATTGAAAATAAGAGTTTGTTCTTAACTGACTTGCCTAGTTAAATAAAAAGGTTAAAAATGTAAGTCGCTCTGGATAAGAGCGTCTGCTAAATGACTTAAATGTAAATGTAATACCTGCTCCTCCCTACATGGGACATAGTGGAGCTCGATTGGTTTCTCCAACACAGAACAGATGTAGTTGGAGGAATAATTAAAGGGACAAGTTTGAAAGGAAACACTCAGATCATTTGAAGTTTTCCATCAAACAATGCTTTTAAGGTTCTGAGGACTTCAATACTTGCCATTGCCACTAATCAATCTTTCATCTCACATAGCTACCTGTCAAGGGACTTAAACCCATAACCTTCTGTGTGTCAGTCCCAACCTCTTGATGTACGTGCTGGTGTTGTACAAGGACACTGTAATGTGTCTTCTCAATCTCAATCTCTATTCTGTCATCAGAGTATTCATCTGGTTCCCAGACACTTCTGAATCTGGTGGACCAACGCCTTCGTTAGCCAATAGAAAGACCACGAGAAACCTGTGCATTGGCCTAATTGTCTTAATCTACCAATCATTTCCAACAACACCTTCCCCCTAACTCTCCCCGGTTCTTGTCTTCGATGCGTGTCTTGCCTCAATTTGGAGCTATGCCTTGCAGTCGTGTGATTCGCTAAATATAATGATGACATATACAGTGCATTCGGAAAGTATTCAGACACCTTCACTTTTTCCAAATTTTGTCACGTTACAGCCTTATTCTACAATGGATTAAATAAAAACACATTTCTCATCAATCTACACACAATACCCCATAATGACATTGCTAAAACATTTTTTTTTTATGCAGCGTTGAAGGTCCCCAAGAACACAGTGGCCTCCATCATTCTTAAATGGAAGAAGACTGGAACCACAAAGACTCTTCCTAGAGCTGTCCGCCCGGCCAAACTGAGCAATCGGGGGAGAGGGGCCTTGGTCAGGGAGATGACCAAGAACCCAATGGTCACTTTGACAGAGCTCCAGAGCGCTTTGGAGCAGGTTTTCATCAAGGATCTCTCTGTACTTTGCTCCGTTCATCTTTCCCTCGATCCTGACTAGTCTCCCAGTCACTGCCGGTGAAAAATGGTTTCAGTTCTAACTTAAAGGGATAGTTCACCCAAATTACAAAATGACACATTGGTTTTCTTACCCTGTAAACCGTCTATGTACAAGGTGTGACAGCAATCTGACACCACCTCTATACCAGGCGGTGTCCGAGCAAGGACGAGCTCCCTGCCATCCAGGACCTCTATACCAGGCGGTGTCAGAGGAAGGCCGAGCTCCCTGCCATTCAACGACCTCCATACCAGGTGGTGTCAGAGGAAGGCTGAGCTCCCTGCCATCCAGGACCTCTATACCAGGCGGTGTCAGAGGAAGCCTGAGCTCCCTGCCATCCCGACCTATATACCAGGCGATGTCAGAGGAAGGCCCGAACATTTTTCAAAGACTCCAGCCACCCAAGTCATAGATAATTTAATGTATAGATCCCCCCCCCCCATCTTTACTCAAATGATAACCAGAAACTCAGTTATTCCATTTGTCATATTATCGGTTTGTGAAGGGTCAAGCTGTCTGCTGTTTTCATGGGAACCATTTGGAATAGCAGCTGATGGTGCCTGTCAAAGGAAGTTCAGTTGAATCACTTGAATAATTGGAATGAATAGGTTTATGGTGGAACTGTTTCTCTTGTGAACGTATCAGTTATTTCTGATGTTTAACTAACAACTTCTAGACTTTTGACATAACCCCAATGGCACTTATCCCTGTTACATTGCCTGCGTCCCAAATCGCATCATTTTCCCTATATTGAGCACTACTTTTGACCAGGGCCCATATCGACTCTGGTCAAAAGCAGTGCACTATATAGGGAATAGGGTGGTATTTGGGACATGCTATTGGTTTCCATTATGTGTCCAGTAAGGAATTTTAATCACTGTTGAACCCTTCTGCAAGATACACAACAGACACATCTCAGCTTTTATGGGCCAGCTAAAGTATAGCAGATGTTTCAATAGGGCATGGATATTCTGGACAGTTGTCTGTCCGGTTCATGTCAGGCGATGGGCTGGGTTCACATGAAGTTTAAAGGGCCCAGAAAATAGCTCTTTGTGGTTGAGGCTACCCCCCCATGTATATCGTGTGTGTGTGTGTGTGTGTGTGTGTGTGTGTGTGTGTGTGTGTGTGTGTGTGTGTGTGTGTGTGTGTGTGTGTGTGTGTGTGTGTGTGTGTGTGTGTGTGTGTGTGTGTGTGTGTGTGTGTGTGTGTGTGTGTGTGTGTGTGTGTGTGTGCGCGTGCTTGTGTGAATCCTTTAGTTTTTAGTAATCAAGTTCTCTGCTTTGCAAATTAATTTCAGGCAACTAGTCACATAGAGTTCAAAGGTCGTAGAAAAGAGCTCCTTGTGGTGGATGTTACTGCCTCCTCTCCAAAACCATGGAGCCATACTCAACCACACACAACCGGCCTCTGTTCCTCCCTCCCTTCCCCTGGATCTTCAGACGCTGCCCTAGTCAAAAGTAGTGCACTATAAAGGGAATAGGGTTTAATTTGGAACTAGGACTGGGCCAGTCCAGTGGGTGGTTGTGTCTTCAGTCCAGTGGGTGGTTGTCTTCAGTCCAGTGGGTGGTTGTCTTCAGTCCAGTGGGTGGTTGTCTTCAGTCCAGTGGGTGGTTGTCTTCAGTCCAGTGGGTGGTTGTCTTCAGTCCAGTGGGTGGTTGTGTCTCCAGTCCAGTGGGTGGTTGTGTCTTCAGTCCAGTGGGTGGTTGTCTTCAGTCCAGTGGGTGGTTGTGTCTCCAGTCCAGTGGGTGGTTGTGTCTTCAGTCCAGTGGGTGGTTGTCTTCAGTCCAGTGGGTGGTTGTCTTCAGTCCAGTGGGTGGTTGTGTCTTCAGTCCAGTGGGTGGTTGTCTTCAGTCCAGTGGGTGGTTGTCTTCAGTCCAGTGGGTGGTTGTCTTCAGTCCAGTGGGTGGTTGTCTTCAGTCCAGTGGGTGGTTGTCTTCAGTCCAGTGGGTGGTTGTCTTCAGTCCAATGGGTGGTTGTGTCTTCAGTCCAGTGGGTGGTTGTGTCTTCAGTCCAGTGGGTGGTTGTGTCTTCAGTCCAGTGAGGGGTTGTGTCTTCAGTCCAGTGGGTGGTTGTGTCTTCAGTCCAGTGGGTGGTTGTGTCTTCAGTCCAGTGGGTGGTTGTCTTCAGTCCAGTGGGTGGTTGTGTCTCCAGTCCAGTTGGTGGTTGTGTCTCCAGTCCAGTGGGTGGTTGTGTCTTCAGTCCAGTGGGTGGTTGTGTCTTCAGTCCAGTGGGTGGTTGTGTCTTCAGTCCAGTGGGTGGTTGTGTCTTCAGTCCAGTGGGTGGTTGTCTTCAGTCCAGTGGGTGGTTGTGTCTTCAGTCCAGTGAGTGGTTGTGTCTTCAGTCCAGTGGGTGGTTGTGTCTTCAGTCCAGTGAGTGGTTGTGTCTTCAGTCCAGTGGGTGGTTGTGTCTTCAGTCCAGTGGGTGGTTGTGTCTTCAGTCCAGTGGGTGGTTGTGTCTTCAGTCCAGTGGGTGGTTGTGTCTTCAGTCCAGTGAGTGGTTGTGTCTTCAGTCCAGTGGGTGGTTGTGTCTTCAGTCCAGTGGGTGGTTGTGTCTTCAGTCCAGTGGGTGGTTGTGTCTTCAGTCCAGTGGGTGGTTGTGTCTTCAGTCCAGTGGGTGGTTGTGTCTTCAGTTCAGTGGGTGGTTGTGTCTTCAGTCCAGTGGGTGGTTGTGTCTTCAGTCCAGTGGGTGGTTGTGTCTTCAGTCCAGTGGGTGGTTGTGTCTTCAGTCCAGTGGGTGGTTGTCTTCAGTCCAGTGGGTGGTTGCCTTCAGTCCAGTGGGTGGGTGTGTCTTCAGTCCAGTGGGTGGTTGTGTCTTCAGTCCAGTGGGTGGTTGTGTCTTCAGTCCAGTGGGTGGTTGTCTTCAGTCCAGTGGGTGGTTGTGTCTTCAGTCCAGTGGGTGGTTGTGTCTTCAGTCCAGTGGGTGGTTGTGTCTTCAGTCCAGTGGGTGGTTGTGTCTTCAGTCCAGTGGGTGGTTGTCTTCAGTCCAGTGGGTGGTTGTGTCTTCAGTCCAGTGGGTGGTTGTGTCTTCAGTCCAGTGGGTGGTTGTGTCTTCAGTCCAGTGGGTGGTTGTCTTCAGTCCAGTGGGTGGTTGTGTCTTCAGTCCAGTGGGTGGTTGTCTTCAGTCCAGTGGGTGGTTGTGTCTTCAGTCCAGTGGGTGGTTGTCTTCAGTCCAGTGGGTGGTTGTGTCTTCAGTCCAGTGGGTGGTTGTCTTCAGTCCCGTGGGTGGTTGTGTCTTCAGTCCAGTGAGTGGTTGTGTCTTCAGTCCAGTGGGTGGTTGTGTCTTCAGTCCAGTGGGTGGTTGTGTCTTCAGTCCAGTGGGTGGTTGTGTCTTCAGTCCAGTGGGTGGTTGTGTCTTCAGTCCAGTGAGTGGTTGTGTCTTCAGTCCAGTGGGTGGTTGTGTCTTCAGTCCAGTGGGTGGTTGTCTTCAGTCCAGTGGGTGGTTGTGTCTTCAGTCCAGTGGGTGGTTGTGTCTTCAGTCCAGTGGGTGGTTGTGTCTTCAGTTCAGTGGGTGGTTGTGTCTTCAGTCCAGTGGGTGGTTGTGTCTTCAGTCCAGTGGGTGGTTGTGTCTTCAGTCCAGTGGGTGGTTGTGTCTTCAGTCCAGTGGGTGGTTGTCTTCAGTCCAGTGGGTGGTTGCCTTCAGTCCAGTGGGTGGGTGTGTCTTCAGTCCAGTGGGTGGTTGTGTCTTCAGTCCAGTGGGTGGTTGTGTCTTCAGTCCAGTGGGTGGTTGTCTTCAGTCCAGTGGGTGGTTGTGTCTTCAGTCCAGTGGGTGGTTGTGTCTTCAGTCCAGTGGGTGGTTGTGTCTTCAGTCCAGTGGGTGGTTGTGTCTTCAGTCCAGTGGGTGGTTGTCTTCAGTCCAGTGGGTGGTTGTGTCTTCAGTCCAGTGGGTGGTTGTGTCTTCAGTCCAGTGGGTGGTTGTGTCTTCAGTCCAGTGGGTGGTTGTCTTCAGTCCAGTGGGTGGTTGTGTCTTCAGTCCAGTGGGTGGTTGTCTTCAGTCCAGTGGGTGGTTGTGTCTTCAGTCCAGTGGGTGGTTGTCTTCAGTCCAGTGGGTGGTTGTGTCTTCAGTCCAGTGGGTGGTTGTCTTCAGTCCCGTGGGTGGTTGTGTCTTCAGTCTAGTGGGTGGTTGTGTCTTCAGTCCCGTGGGTGGTTGTACAGTAAACAGCTGCTGCTTCCAGTCATACTTCTTCATACTTCTTCATACTTTCAACAAGTAGAGAAACATCTCAGTGGAGTTGATCTATAAGCTAGCAGCATCCGGTTGGTATAAGAGGCTACATTTCTCTGATCTAAGAAGGACAGAGAGATCAACAGAATTGGTCAAAGGCCTATCTAATTGGTTGGCTATCTAACCAGGCTGTAGGCTACGAATAATTGGAATAATCATTGTTTCATTTGGAAATCTTCCCATTTTTAGCTTGTCTGAACAAAATAAAATCCTTCAACATGACTTGGTAACAGATTTATTTGAATGGTTGGACTCCATGGGGACGTCATAAATGGCACCTGGTATATTCCCTATATAGTGCACTACTTATGACCAGAGCCCTATGGAGACCCTATTCCCTATGTAGTGCACTACTTTTGACCAGAGCCCTATGGGGACCCTATTCCCTATGTAGTGCACTACTTATGACCAGAGCCCTATGGGGACCCTATTCCCTATGTAGTGCACTACTTTTGACCAGAGCCCTACGGGGACCCTATTCCCTATGTAGTGCACTACTTTTGACCAGAGCCCTAGCTCCACTATATAGGTAACAGGGTACTATTTGGGACACCGAACACCACGCTGTTTTCTCTCAGCGTGCGACAGGTTTATGGAACGTGGGACGGGCTGTCATGCATTGAAGTTTTGTTTTTAGTAGGGCCTGTGGTGCAGTGTGGTATTTAACACATGGATGACTTGCAATTGCCTGAGATTTTCCATGATAACAAAACCAAGATAATTTAGGATTTAAGATTTACAGATTATTATTTTTTGCCATTTCCCTGAATTTAAAACAAACAGAACAGACCGAGGAAGGAAGGAGGAATAGAATGGACAGAAAAAAAGGAGAGCAGACAAATAATTATTCCAGAAAAGAGGAATCAAAGAGCAAGCCAGCTCTCAGCTGGGTCTTTTAGGGAGTTAGCCTGCGTCCTCTCACCTACCAGAGCAGCCAGCTCTCAGCTGGGTCTTTTAGGGAGTTAACCTGCGTCCTCTCACCTACCAGAGCAGCCAGCTCTCAGCTGGGTCTGTTATGGAGTGGGGCTGCGTCCTCTCCCTTACCAGAGCAGCCAGCTCTCAGCTGGGTCTGTTAGGGAGTCAGGCTGCATCCTCTCCCCTACCAGAGCAGCCACCTCTCAGTTAGGTCTGTTAGGGAGTGGGGCTGCATCCTCTCCCCTACCAGAGCAGCCAGCTCTCAGCTGGGTCTGTTAGGGAGTCAGGCTGCGTCTTCTCACCTATCAGAGCAGCCAGCTCTCAGCTGGGTAGGTTAGGGAGTCAGCCTACGTCCTCTCCCCTACCAGAGCAGCCACCTCTCAGCTGGGTATGTTAGGGAGTCAGCCTGCATCCTCTTCCCTACCAGAGCAGCCAGCTCTCAGCTGGGTCTGTTAGGGAGTCAGGCTGCATCCCAAATGGCAACTCTATTAGGTCCTGGTTAAAAGTAGTGCACTATAATAGGGAGGGAAGAGGATGCCTTTTGGGATGCAGATACTGTATGGATGAGACTTTGAATAGAAGGGAAATTGGCTTATATTGAAAGCCCTACAGATGTCTTTGTGAGCCCTTTGTGACTGTTTTAAAGACATTCAATAACACTTAGTTTTCACTGGCTCGCTGCTGATTATTGGAAACCACTGACGTTCTTCATAAAAAACATTTGGTTATAGAGAAATTAATTGAACCCAGCTTCATATATTATTTTTTACAGTTTATGTTATGATATTCTGTCTCTTTGCAGATTTGTCTAAGAGACTCGTCTAGATGAAAGAGAGTACATGCGCCAGCTGTCCCGTCAGTCCACAAACTTTGGTCTTCCATGAAGGATGTTTTCCCTGAGGGAGCTAGTTAACTCACCACAAAGGTGTTTGTCTGCAACCCAATTCCCAAATTGCACCATAATCCCTACATAGTGGACTACTTTTGACCAGAGCCCTTATAGGCCTTGGTCAAAAATAGTGCACTATACAGGGAATAGGGTACCATTTAGGATGCAGACAAACACCTCTGTGGTGTGTGTGTTCGCTAGCTCCCTCAGTGTGTTCTCATTCCCGTTCTTGACTTGTTGACGTCGTAGTTAATTCCATCTGAGGCTTTGCGCCAGTCATTCCTGCTGGGTTTTAAGAGCAGTCTCACCCAGCAGTTTGAACTGTGAACAGCAGCCACTTGTTCTCTGAGCTGGCTGGCTGGCTGGCTGGCTGGCTGGCTGGCTGAGAGAGAGAGAGAGAGAGAGAGAGAGAGAGAGAGAGAGAGAGAGAGAGAGAGAGAGAGAGAGAGAGAGAGAGAGAGAGAGAGAGAGAGAGAGAGAGAGAGAGAGAGAGAGAGAGAGAGAGAGAGAGAGAGAGAGAGAGAGAGAGAGAGAGAGAGAGAGAGAGAGAGAGAGAGAGAGAGAGAGAGAGAGAGAGAGAGAGAGAGAGAGAGAGAGAGAGAGAGAGAGAGAGAGAGAGAGAGAGAGAGAGAGAGAGAGAGAGAGAGAGAGAGAGAGAGAGAGAGAGAGAGAGAGAGAGAGAGAGAGAGAGAGAGAGAGAGAGAGAGAGAGAGAGAGAGAGAGAGAGAGAGAGAGAGAGAGAGAGAGAGAGAATCACCCTGTTCTTCTCAGGAATTGGTGTCTTCTGGTTCCAAGGAGACAGACAGGCAGTTTCCTGGCACTGTGAGGTGATTTGACTCCTTGAGGAGAAGACTCTCTGCGTCCCAAATGGCACCAGGGCCCATAGGTATCTGGTCAAAAGTAGTGCACTACATAAGGAATAGGGTGCACTGCCAGTTGGGACGCTATCCTCTGTGTGGAGACAGAGGGCCAAGGCCATGAGTTGTCATCTCTACAGGTGTCTTTGCTCTGTCCGTATTGATGATAGGCTTCCATCAGACCACCTCATCTAGGTCAGCTCAGAGGGGGGGGGGGGGGTGTCGTTAAATAACACTTTTTTAAATGATAGGATCTCTATGTGGATTGTTGTGTTTATGGAACTGTTTATGAGGGTTTTTGTCTCCTTTTAGAGAGGTCTGTAAACTGGTGCTGATGGGAGGGGAAACAGAGGAATCAGCAGTTGCTGAGATGAGTTGCAAATCTGATTGATAATGAGACCTTTTAACAATAACCACCTCAAACTAAATGAGTAGATGTTTTAGTTGTCGTACTATGTGTTATTGAATCCAATCTGCTGATACTGGAGAAGCTTCTGGATCATTGTGTTTTTATTATGGTTTATTTTAAGCTGCCTGGAGAAAAAGCAGATCATTCCTATCATTTTTCCATGTATTGGAAGACAGGGTGGAAAAAAGAGGACTGTAAACACGAGTTTTCCAATGCACCTTTGTAAATTAACTTTGACATGTAATGCTAAATCGCTACTTACTCTTCCGTGATGTTCCCTCTGAAGTCTCCAGTGAAGCTGGAAGGTCTACTATTTTTAAACTACACAGAGGACATTGTTCTAAAGCAGTGTCCTACGAACCTGTGTGGTTATAACCTTTTTCATAATGTAATGTAGGACTGTTTCTAATTGACGTTTCTATGTGACGCCACCCATCCTAAAATCCTAAAACTGGGACCTTCTAATAAACCAATCCTCAAAGACTGGTCTATTCTTTTTCCTTTTTGTAATTTTTTGTATAATAATGGAAGAGTCTACAGAATGTGGTATCTTTACAATGGAAGGATATATAGAATGTGGTATCTTTACAATGGAAGAGTCTATAGAATGTGGTATCTTTACAATGGAAGAGTCTATAGAATGTGGTATCTTTACAGTGGAAGAGTCTATAGAATGTGGTATCTTTACAATGGAAGGATATATAGAATGTGGTATCTTTACAATGGAAGAGTCTATAGAATGTGGTATCTTTACAGTGGAAGAGTCTATAGAATGTGGTATCTTTACAATGAAAGAGTCTATAGAATGTGGTATCTTTACAGTGGAAGGATCTATAGAATGTGGTGTCTTTACAATGGAAGAGTCTATAGAATGTGGTATCTTTACAATGGAAGAGTCTATAGAATGTGGTATCTTTACAATGGAAGAGTCTATAGAATGTGGTATCTTTACAGTGGAAGAGTCTATAGAATGTGGTATCTTTACAGTGGAAGGATATATAGAATGTGGTATCTTTACAATGGAAGAGTCTATAGAATGTGGTATCTTTACAGTGGAAGAGTCTATAGAATGTGGTATCTTTACAGTGGAAGGATATATAGAATGTGGTATCTTTACAATGGAAGGGTCTATAGAATGTGGTATCTTTACAGTGGAAGAGTCTATAGAATGTGGTATCTTTACAATGGAAGAGTCTATAGAATGTGGTATCTTTACAATGGAAGGATATATAGAATGTGGTATCTTTACAGTGGAAGGATATATAGGATGTGGTATCTTTACAGTGGAAGGATCTATAGAATGTGGTATCTTTACAATGAAAGAGTCTATAGAATGTGGTATCTTTACAGTGGAAGAGTCTATAGAATGTGGTATCTTTACAATGGAAGAGTCTATAGAATGTGGTATCTTTACAATGGTATGATCTATAGAATGTGGTATCTTTACAGTGGAAGGATATATAGGATGTGGTATCTTTACAGTGGAAGGATCTATAGAATGTGGTATCTTTACAATGAAAGAGTCTATAGAATGTGGTATCTTTACAGTGGAAGAGTCTATAGAATGTGGTATCTTTACAGTGGAAGAGTCTATAGAATGTGGTATCTTTACAGTGGAAGGATATATAGGATGTGGTATCTTTACAATGGAAGAGTCTATAGAATGTGGTACCTTTACAATGGAAGAGTCTATAGAATGTGGTACCTTTACAATGGAAGAGTCTATAGAATGTGGTATCTTTACAATGGAAGAGTCTATAGAATGTGGTATCTTTACAATGGAAGAGTCTATAGAATGTGGTATCTTTACAGTGGAAGGATATATAGAATGTGGTATCTTTACAGTGGAAGAGTCTTTGAATGTGGTATCTTTACAGTGGAAGGATCTATAGAATGTGGAATCTTTACAATGAAAGAGTCTATGAATGTGGTATCTTTACAGTGGAAGAGTCTATAGAATGTGGTATCTTTACAGTGGAAGAGTCTATAGAATGTGGTATCTTTACAATGAAAGAGTCTATAGAATGTGGTATCTTTACAATGGAAGAGTCTATAGAATGTGGTATCTTTACAATGAAAGAGTCTATAGAATGTGGTATCTTTACAGTGGAAGAGTCTATAGAATGTGGTATCTTTACAATGGAAGGATATATAGAATGTGGTATCTTTACAATGGAAGAGTCTATAGAATGTGGTATCTTTACAGTGGAAGGATCTATAGAATGTGGGATCTTTACAATGAAAGAGTCTATGAATGTGGTATCTTTACAATGGAAGAGTCAACAGAATGTGGTATCTTTACAATGAAAGAGTCTATAGAATGTGGTATCTTTACAGTGGAAGAGTCTATAGAATGTGGTATCTTTACAATGGAAGAGTCTACAGAATGTGGTATCTTTACAATGAAAGAGTCTATGAATGTGGTATCTTTACAGTGGAAGAGTCTATAGAATGTGGTATCTTTACAATGAAAGAGTCTATAGAATGTGGTATCTTTACAGTGGAAGAGTCTATAGAATGTGGTATCTTTACAATGAAAGAGTCTATAGAATGTGGTATCTTTACAGTGGAAGAGTCTATAGAATGTGGTATCTTTACAATGAAAGAGTCTATAGAATGTGGTATCTTTACAATGGAAGAGTCTATAGAATGTGGTATCTTTACAGTGGAAGGATATATAGAATGTGGTATCTTTACAATGGAAGGATCTATAGAATGTGGTATCTTTACAGTGGAAGAGTCTATAGAATGTGGTATCTTTACAGTGGAATAGTCTATAGAATGTGGTATCTTTACAATGGAAGAGTCTATAGAATGTGGTATCTTTACAATGGAAGAGTCTATAGAATGTGGTATCTTTACAGTGGAAGGATATATAGGATGTGGTATCTTTACAATGGAAGAGTCTATAGAATGTGGTATCTTTACAATGGAAGAGTCTATAGAATATGGTATCTTTACAATGGTATGATCTATAGAATGTGGTATCTTTACAATGGAAGAGTCTATAGAATGTGGTATCTTTACAATGGAAGAGTCTATAGAATGTGGTATCTTTACAATGGAAGGATATATAGGATGTGGTATCTTTACAGTGGAAGAGTCTATAGAATGTGGTATCTTTACAATGGAAGAGTCTATAGAATGTGGTATCTTTACAGTGGAAGAGTCTATAGAATGTGGTATCTTTACAGTGGAAGTATATATAGAATGTGGTATCTTTACAATGGAAGGATATATAGGATGTGGTATCTTTACAATGGAAGAGTCTATAGAATGTGGTATCTTTACATTGGAAGGATATATAGAATGTGGTATCTTTACAATGGAAGAGTCTATAGAATGTGGTATCTTTACAATGGAAGAGTCTATAGAATGTGGTATCTTTACAATGGAAGAGTCTATAGAATGTGGTATCTTTACAGTGGAAGAGTCTATAGAATGTGGTATCTTTACAATGGAAGAGTCTATAGAATGTGGTATCTTTACAATGGAAGAGTCTATAGAATGTGGTATCTTTACAGTGGAAGAGTCTATAGAATGTGGTATCTTTACAATGGAAGAGTCTATAGAATGTGGTATCTTTACAGTGGAAGGATATATAGAATGTGGTATCTTTACAATGGAAGAGTCTATAGAATGTGGTATCTTTACAGTGGAAGAGTCTATAGAATGTGGTATCTTTACAATGGAAGAGTCTATAGAATGTGGTATCTTTACAATGGAAGGATATATAGAATGTGGTATCTTTACAGTGGAAGGATATATAGGATGTGGTATCTTTACAGTGGAAGGATCTATAGAATGTGGTATCTTTACAATGAAAGAGTCTATTGAATGTGGTATCTTTACAGTGGAAGAGTCTATAGAATGTGGTATCTTTACAATGGTATGATCTATAGAATGTGGTATCTTTACAGTGGAAGGATATATAGGATGTGGTATCTTTACAGTGGAAGGATCTATAGAATGTGGTATCTTTACAATGGAAGAGTCTATAGAATGTGGTATCTTTACAATGGAAGAGTCTATAGAATGTGGTATCTTTACAGTGGAACGATATATAGAATGTGGTATCTTTACAATGAAAGAGTCTTTGAATGTGGTATCTTTACAGTGGAAGAGTCTACAGAATGTGGTATCTTTACAGTGGAAGGATCTATAGAATGTGGAATCTTTACAATGAAAGAGTCTATGAATGTGGTATCTTTACAGTGGAAGAGTCTATAGAATGTGGTATCTTTACAATGAAAGAGTCTATAGAATGTGGTATCTTTACAATGGAAAAGTCTATAGAATGTGGTATCTTTACAATGAAAGAGTCTATAGAATGTGGTATCTTTACAGTGGAAGAGTCTATAGAATGTGGTATCTTTAAAATGGAAGGATATATAGAATGTGGTATCTTTACAATGGAAGAGTCTACAGAATGTGGTATCTTTACAATGAAAGAGTCTATGAATGTGGTATCTTTACAGTGGAAGAGTCTATAGAATGTGGTATCTTTACAATGAAAGAGTCTATAGAATGTGGTATCTTTACAGTGGAAGAGTCTATAGAATGTGGTATCTTTACAATGGAAGGATATATAGAATGTGGTATCTTTACAATGGAAGAGTCTATAGAATGTGGTATCTTTACAATGGAAGAGTCTATAGAATGTGGTATCTTTACAATGGAAGAGTCTACAGAATGTGGTATCTTTACAATGAAAGAGTCTATGAATGTGGTATCTTTACAGTGGAAGAGTCTATAGAATGTGGTATCTTTACAGTGGAAGGATATATAGAATGTGGTATCTTTACAATGGAAGAGTCTACAGAATGTGGTATCTTTACAATGAAAGAGTCTATGAATGTGGTATCTTTACAGTGGAAGAGTCTATATAATGTGGTATCTTTACAATGAAAGAGTCTATAGAATGTGGTATCTTTACAATGAAAGAGTCTATAGAATGTGGTATCTTTACAATGAGTCTATAGAATGTGGTATCTTTACAATGAGTCTATAGAATGTGGTATCTTTACAATGAGTCTATAGAATGTGGTATTTTTTACAATGAAAGAGTCTATAGAATGTGGTATCTTTAAAATGGAAGAGTCTATAGAATGTGGCATCTTTACAATGGAAGAGTCTATAGAATGTGGTATCTTTACAGTGGAAGGATCTATAGAATGTGGTGTCTTTACAATGAAAGAGTCTATAGAATGTGGTATCTTTACAATGGAAGAGTCTATAGAATGTGGTATCTTTACAATGAAAGAGTCTATAGAATGTGGTATCTTTACAATGGAAGAGTCTATAGAATGTGGTATCTTTACAATGGAAGAGTCTATAGAATGTGGTATCTTTACAATGGAAGAGTCTATAGAATGTGGTATCTTTACAATGGAAGAGTCTATAGAATGTGGTATCTTTACAATGAGTCTATAGAATGTGGTATCTTTACGATGAGTCTATAGAATGTGGTATCTTTACAATGAAAGAGTCTATAGAATGTGGTATCTTTACAATGAGTCTATAGAATGTGGTATTTTTACAATGAAAGAGTCTATAGAATGTGGTATCTTTAAAATGGAAGAGTCTATAGAATGTGGTATCTTTACAATGGAAGAGTCTATAGAATGTGGTATCTTTACAGTGGAAGGATCTATAGAATGTGGTGTCTTTACAATGAAAGAGTCTATAGAATGTGGTATCTTTACAATGGAAGAGTCTATAGAATGTGGTATCTTTACAATGAAAGAGTCTATGAATGTGGTATCTTTACAGTGGAAGAGTCTATAGAATGTGGTATCTTTACAATGGAAGAGTCTACAGAATGTGGTATCTTTACAGTGGAAGAGTCTATAGAATGTGGTATCTTTACAATGGAAGAGTCTATAGAATGTGGTATCTTTACAATGGAAGAGTCTATAGAATGTGGTATCTTTACAGTGTAAGGATATATAGAATGTGGTATCTTTACAATGGAAGGATATATAGGATGTGGTATCTTTACAATGGAAGAGTCTATAGAATGTGGTATCTTTACAATGGAAGAGTCTATAGAATGTGGTATCTTTACAATGGAAGAGTCTATAGAATGTGGTATCTTTACAATGGAAGAGTCTATAGAATGTGGTATCTTTACAATGGAAGAGTCTATAGAATGTGGTATCTTTACAGTGGAAGAGTCTATAGAATGTGGTATCTTTACAATGGAAGAGTCTATAGAATGTGGTATCTTTACAATGGAAGAGTCTATAGAATGTGGTATCTTTACAGTGGAAGAGTCTATAGAATGTGGTATCTTTACAATGGAAGAGTCTATAGAATGTGGTATCTTTACAATGAGTCTATAGAATGTGGTATCTTTACAGTGGAAGGATATATATAATGTGGTATCTTTACAGTGGAAGGATATATAGAATGTGGTATCTTTAGAATGGAAGAGTCTATAGAATGTGGTATCTTTAGAATGGAAGAGTCTATAGAATGTGGTATCTTTACAATGGAAGAGTCTATAGAATGTGGTATCTTTACAGTGGAAGAGTCTATAGAATGTGGTATCTTTACAATGGAAGAGTCTATAGAATGTGGTATCTTTACAATGGAAGAGTCTATAGAATGTGGTATCTTTACAGTGGAAGAGTCTATAGAATGTGGTATCTTTACAATGGAAGAGTCTATAGAATGTGGTATCTTTACAATGAGTCTATAGAATGTGGTATCTTTACAATGAAAGAGTCTATAGAATGTGGTATCTTTACAATGAGTCTATAGAATGTGGTATCTTTACAATGAGTCTATAGAATGTGGTATCTTTACAATGAAAGAGTCTATAGAATGTGGTATCTTTAAAATGGAAGAGTCTATAGAATGTGGTATCTTTACAATGGAAGTGTCTATAGAATGTGGTATCTTTACAGTGGAAGGATCTATAGAATGTGGTGTCTTTACAATGAAAGAGTCTATAGAATGTGGTATCTTTACAATGGAAGAGTCTATAGAATGTGGTATCTTTACAGTGGAAGAGTCTATATAATGTGGTATCTTTACAATGGAAGAGTCTATAGAATGTGGTGTCTTTACAATGGAAGAGTCTATAGAATGTGGTATCTTTACAATGGAAGAATCTATAGAATGTGGTATCTTTACAATGAGTCTATAGAATGTGGTATCTTTACAATGAAAGAGTCTATAGAATGTGGTATCTTTACAATGAGTCTATAGAATGTGGTATTTTTACAATGAAAGAGTCTATAGAATGTGGTATCTTTACAATGAAAGAGTCTATAGAATGTGGTATCTTTACAATGGAAGAGTCTATAGAATGTGGTATCTTTACAATGGAAGAGTCTATAGAATGTGGTACCTTTACAGTGGAAGGATCTATAGAATGTTGTGTCTTTACAATGAAAGAGTCTATAGAATGTGGTATCTTTACAGTGGAAGGATATATAGAATGTGGTATCTTTACAATGGAAGAGTCTATAGAATGTGGTATCTTTACAATGGAAGAGTCTATAGAATGTGGTATCTTTACAATGGAAGAGTCTATAGAATGTGGTATCTTTACAATGGAAGAGTCTATAGAATGTGGTATCTTTACAATGGAAGAGTCTATAGAATGTGGTGTCTTTACAATGGAAGAGTCTATAGAATGTGGTATCCTTACAATTGACGTGATCCTACAGGTCCTGTGAACTAAATTCTACTCTTTGGCTAATGGCTGTACGTTGACTCTTTGGGAATGCTGGGCTCTCCTAGGAGAAGGCCGATAACGTATCCCACCAAGCAGAAATGGGTATTTCTGGGCTACAATTTACAGCCACTACCTTAATTTGCTGTTTACTCAGCATCCACTAAGTTATGGCAGCAGGGAAGAATGGAGGTGGGGGGAAAAGAGAGGATTTATTGGTCTGTTGTCTGCGCCGGGAAGAGTCTGGTGCCACTGCCTCTATAAATTACCCCAATACAGGGTGGCGTCAAGAGTAGCACCCTATTCCCTGTGTAGTGCATAGGGCTCTCATAGGGCCCTGGTCAAAAGTAGTGCACTATATAGGGAATAGGGAGTCATTTGGGACATAGGCAGAGAACTGCCACTGATGTTTTTGGCCTTGCAGTGGTTCCGGAAGGAAACATACATAGAGCCTGTCTAACAGTGGTCTAGTCTTAACACAGAGCCTGTCTAACAGTGGTCTAGTCTTAACACAGAGCCTGTCTAACAGTGGTCTAGTCTTAACACAGAGCCTGTCTAACAGTGGTCTAGTCTTAACACAGAGCCTGTCTAACAGTGGTCTAGTCTTAACACAGAGCCTGTCTAACAGTGGTCTAGTCTTAACACAGAGCCTGTCTAACAGTGGTCTAGTCTTAACACAGAGCCTGTCTAACAGTGGTCTAGTCTTAACACAGAGCCTGTCTCACAGTGGTCTAGTCTTAACACAGAGCCTGTCTAACAGTGGTCTAGTCTTAACACAGAGCCTGTCTAACAGTGGTCTAGTCTTAACACAGAGCCTGTCTAACAGTGGTCTAGTCTTAACACAGAGCCTGTCTAACAGTGGTCTAGTCTTAACACAGAGCCTGTCTCACAGTGGTCTAGTCTTAACACAGAGCCTGTCTAACAGTGGTCTAGTCTTAACACAGAGCCTGTCTAACAGTGGTCTAGTCTTAACACAGAGCCTGTCTAACAGTGGTCTAGTCTTAACACAGAGCCTGTCTAACAGTGGTCTAGTCTTAACACAGAGCCTGTCTAACAGTGGTCTAGTCTTAACACAGAGCCTGTCTAACAGTGGTCTAGTCTTAACACAGAGCCTGTCTAACAGTGGTCTAGTCTTAACACAGAGCCTGTCTAACAGTGGTCTAGTCTTAACACAGAGCCTGTCTAACAGTGGTCTAGTCTTAACACAGAGCCTGTCTAACAGTGGTCTAGTCTTAACACAGAGCCTGTCTAACAGTGGTCTAGTCTTAACACAGAGCCTGTCTAACAGTGGTCTAGTCTTAACACAGAGCCTGTCTAACAGTGGTCTAGTCTTAACACAGAGCCTGTCTCACAGTGGTCTAGTCTTAACACAGAGCCTGTCTAACAGTGGTCTAGTCTTAACACAGAGCCTGTCTAACAGTGGTCTAGTCTTAACACAGAGCCTGTCTAACAGTGGTCTAGTCTTAACACAGAGCCTGTCTAACAGTGGTCTAGTCTTAACACAGAGCCTGTCTCACAGTGGTCTAGTCTTAACACAGAGCCTGTCTAACAGTGGTCTAGTCTTAACACAGAGCCTGTCTAACAGTGGTCTAGTCTTAACACAGAGCCTGTCTAACAGTGGTCTAGTCTTAACACAGAGCCTGTCTAACAGTGGTCTAGTCTTAACACAGAGCCTGTCTCACAGTGGTCTAGTCTTAACACAGAGCCTGTCTAACAGTGGTCTAGTCTTAACACAGAGCCTGTCTAACAGTGGTCTAGTCTTAACACAGAGCCTGTCTAACAGTGGTCTAGTCTTAACACAGAGCCTGTCTAACAGTGGTCTAGTCTTAACACAGAGCCTGTCTCACAGTGGTCTAGTCTTAACACAGAGCCTGTCTAACAGTGGTCTAGTCTTAACACAGAGCCTGTCTAACAGTGGTCTAGTCTTAACACAGAGCCTGTCTAACAGTGGTCTAGTCTTAACACAGAGCCTGTCTAACAGTGGTCTAGTCTTAACACAGAGCCTGTCTAACAGTGGTCTAGTCTTAACACAGAGCCTGTCTCACAGTGGTCTAGTCTTAACACGGAGCCTGTCTCACAGTGGTCTAGTCTTTGCTGTGGTGTCGTGTGCTGGAATGGGGAGGCTGCCCTCGCCAAAACCAATGTTCAGGATCATTTTGGAGTACAAGTGATCATGTCAAGTCAAGGCTGACTGACTGAGGGGAAGACAGAGGCTGCCTCCCAAATGACATTCTATTCACTACCTACCCCAGAGGGTTTCTGCCTGGTCAAAAATAATGCACTAGATGGGGACTAGGTTGCCATTTGAGACGTAAACAGAGTGAGTGGACAACGTAAGACTTGAAGGAACATGAAACATGGTGTTTCCATGGTGGAGTGATGTGATGGGTCAGTGGCCAGCTATGTGTCCCCTTCCTGCTGTCCATGAGGCGCCAGGGTTTTTAAGGCACAACACAGACAGACAGTTGAGTGTGTCTATAGTAACACACTGGTCGCGTCCTAAGTGGCACACTATTCCCTATGTAGTGCACTACTTTTGACCAGGGCCCATAAATGACGCCCCTATAGGCCCAAGTCAAAAGTAGTGCACTAGATAGGGACTAGGGTGCCATTTGGGATTCATAAATTGCCTGTTCCTAACAGCAGGCCCGCTCGGCTCAATCTGGATACACATACACGTTCAGGGGCACTGAGCTGCTGCTAAAAAGCAGATCACTGCGTTCATTTAAACTCACATTTACATTTCAAATCCTTCAGTCCTTCACTCAAGATGTCCTCTTGGCAAATGTATTGCATATATTTCAATATTCAATATGTACACTATATATTCAAAAGTACATGGATTCGGCTATTTCAGCCAAACCCGTTGCTGACAGGTGTATAAAATCGAGCACACAGCCATGCAATCTCCATAGACAAACATTGACAGTAGAATGGGCCTTACTGAAGAGCTCAGTGACTTTTAACGTGGCACCGTCATAGGATGCTACCTTTCCAACAAGTAGGCCACACAAGCTCATAGAACGGGAAGGCCGAGTGCTGAAACTGCCTCTGGATGCAACTTCAGCACAATAATTGTTTGTCGGGAGCTTCATCAAATGGGTTTCCACGGCCGAGCAGCAGCACACAAGCCAATGATCACCATGCGCAATGCAAGTGAAGGGAAATATTAACACTACAACATACAATGACATTCTTCCAACTTTGTGGCAACAGTTTGGGGAAGGGCCTTTCCTGTTTCAGCATGAAAATCCACGCGTGCACAAAGCGAGGTCCATACAGAAATGGTTTGTCGAGATCGGTGTGGAAGAACTTGACTGGCCTGCACAGAGCCCTGACCTTAACCCTATCGAACACCTTTGGGATAAATTGGAACGCCGACTGCGAGCCAGGTTTAATCGCTCAAAATCAGTCCCTGACCTCACTAATGCTCTTGTGGCTGAATGGAAGCAAGTCCCCGCAGCAATGTTCCAACATCTAGTGGAAAGCCTTCCCAGAAGAGTGGAGGCTGTTATAGCAGCAAAGGGGGGACCAACTCCATATTAATATGCCCATGATTTTGGAATGAGATGTTTGACGACCAGGTGTCCACATACTTTTGGTCATGTAGTGTATCATCAGGGCTTTCCACATTATTATTGTATAGCTACATAGTAAGTCGTGTGATTTTGACAATAGACAAATCAGAACCACTACTTCCACTTCAGGCCTAAGCTGCCAGAACACAGAACGGTTCAGAAGACAGACTATAGGCTTTTGCTTGCATCTAATGTGGGTCAGCGAAGCCACAGAGGTCAAAAAGGTGGAGGTGTGTTAAACTTGACAACACACTGTCAAAGCCATAGGTTGCACATATCTGAGAGGTTCCTAAGTTTCCCCCCAAGTATGGGGCTGTGTCCCAAATGCTATCCTATTACTCCCTACAGATGATACCGTATTACTCCCTACAGATGGTACCGTATTACTCCCTACAGATGGTACCGTATTACTCCCTACAGATGGTACCGTATTACTCCCTACAGATGATACCGTATTACTCCCTACAGATGGTACCGTATTACTCCCTACAGATGATACTGTATTAATCCCTACAGATGATACCGTATTACTCCCTACAGATGGTACCGTATTACTCCCTACAGATAATACCGTATTACTCCCTACAGATGATGCCGTATTACTCCCTACAGATGGTACCGTATTACTCCCTACAGATGATACCGTATTACTCCCTACAGATGATACCGTATTACTCCATACAGATGATACCGTATTACTCCATACAGATGATACCGTATTACTCCCTACAGATGGTACCGTGTTACTCCCTACAGATGCTGTATTACTCCCTACAGATGATACCGTATTACTCCCTACAGATGGTACCGTATTACTCCCTACAGATGGTACCGTATTACTCCCTACAGATGATACCGTATTACTCCCTACAGATGATGCCGTATTACTCCATACAGATGATACCGTATTACTCCCTACAGATGATACCGTATTACTCCCTACAGATGGTACCGTATTACTCCCTACAGATGCTGTATTACTCCCTACAGATGATACCGTATTACTCCCTACAGATGGTACCGTATTACTCCCTACAGATGATACCGTATTACTCCCTACAGATGATACCGTATTACTCCCTACAGATGCTGTATTACTCCCTACAGATGGTACCGTATTACTCCCTACAGATGGTACCGTATTACTCCCTACAGATGGTACCGTATTACTCCCTACAGATGATACTGTATTACTCCCTACAGATGATACCGTATTACTCCCTACAGATGATGCCGTATTACTCCCTACAGATGGTACCGTATTACTCCCTACAGATGGTACCGTATTACTCCCTACAGATGATGCCGTATTACTCCCTACAGATGATACCGTATTACTCCCTACAGATGGTACCGTATTACTCCCTACAGATGATACCGTATTACTCCCTACAGATGGTACCGTATTACTCCCTACAGATGGTACCGTATTACTCCCTACAGATGATACCGTATTACTCCCTACAGATGATACCGTATTACTCCCTACAGATGATACCGTATTACTCCCTACAGATGGTACCGTATTACTCCCTACAGATGGTACCGTATTACTCCCTACAGATGGTACCGTATTACTCCCTACAGATGATGCCGTATTACTCCCTACAGATGATACCGTATTACTCCCTACAGATGGTACCGTATTACTTCCTACAGATGATACCGTATTACTCCCTACAGATGGTACCGTATTACTCCCTACAGATGATACCGTATTACTCCCTACAGATGGTACCGTATTACTCCCTACAGATGGTACCGTATTACTCCCTACAGATGGTACCGTATTACTCCCTACAGATGATACCGTATTACTCCCTACAGATGGTACTGTATTACTCCCTACAGATGGTACCGTATTACTCCCTACAGATGATACCGTATTACTCCCTACAGATGGTACCGTATTACTCCCTACAGATGGTACCGTATTACTCCCTACAGATGATACCGTATTACTCCCTACAGATGATACCGTATTACTCCCTACAGATGATACCGTATTACTCCCTACAGATGGTACCGTATTACTCCCTACAGATGATACCGTATTACTCCCTACAGATGATACCGTATTACTCCCTACAGATGATACCGTATTACTCCCTACAGATGGTACCGTATTACTCCCTACAGATGATACCGTATTACTCCCTACAGATAATACCGTATTACTCCCTACAGATGGTACCGTATGACTCCCTACAGATGGTACCGTATTACTGAGTGCACTACTTTTGACATTTGAGTCATTTAGCAGACGCTCTCATCCGGGGCGATTTACAGTAGTGAGTGCAGACATTTTCATACTCTTTCATACTAGCCCCCCTTGGGAATCCAACCCACAACCCTAGTGTTGCAAGTACCATGCTCTACCAACCAGGGCCCAGGTCAAAAGTAGTGCACTGTATAGGGAATAGGGTGGCATTTGGGACGAACGCTGAGATATTTCCCCCCACGTGTAGACACATACATCTTCTTCCTCCTTATGGGTACAAGATTATGGGCTCATTTGTCTGATATGGAGCACAGGAATTTCACTGTAGGCAACTTAAATAGGGTGTTTAATGTGCTCACCATCCTCTAGGCTCACCACATAACCACTGATTGATAGTATTTCCCTCTGTGGTAGGAATAACTGACTGGACTGCTGACTGTACTGTAATTAATGTAGTTAATATTGTATTAAATATCTCTTGCTCCCGAGTGGCGCAGCAGTCTAAGAGGCATCAGTGTAGGAGGCGTCACTAAAGTCCCTGGTTTCAATCCAGGCTGTATCACATCCGGGCCGTGATTGGGAGTCCCATAGGGCTACGCACAATTGGCCCAGCGTCGTCCGGGTTTGGCCGGGGTAGGCCATCAAGAAAAATGTGTTCCTAACTGACTTGCCTAGTTTAAAAAAAAGGTTAAATTAAATAATTGAATCATGTACACTACCGGTCATAAGTTTGGGAACACCTACTCATTCAAGGGTTTTTATTTATTGTTACTATTTTCTACATTATAGAATAATAGTGACGACATCAAAACTGGTTCCATGGTTGAAGAGAGAGGCAAAGTTCCGTTCCCTTCAACTGACAACAAAGGCATCTGGTCCAACCACCTACAGCAGCCTAGTTAACCTCTGGGACCTGCACCTTGAACTGGCTCCTGAATAACCAGCAGGGCTGATGAGCCAATAACTCTCCCCGCTAAATACAGTCTTTGTGAGAATAGTTCCCCCTTCTGGTGAAGCCCTGCTAAACTAGCCAAATGTAAAAAAATACAAGTTGTATCGACAAGATAACAAAAGTTATTTATTTGTAAAAAATGCATTTCAGAAATCACAGAATATACTCAAAATATTCCAGTAGGTATTCACACAATGCCATTAAGTGATTATTATGATATTTTTCCTATGTAGTATGTTTAACATAGTTTTCCGTGTTGCTATAAAAAAAAGTTAGACACTCTACAAGGGGAAAATCTAACTATAACGTCACCTTATTGTTATCTAATCAGTTATAGGCCTCTTCTGATCCAGAGTTTAATTTATTTTACAGGGAATCAAACACTAATAAATAAAATCTACACTATTGATCACACAATTAAACATGTCGGCCTCAGAAACCAGGCACTAATTGAACCACAACATCTGGTAGCTTAGCCATAACACCTGCTGTTATTACATGACTGATACAACAACGTGTTCTGTCTTGATCTCATAGCAACAAATATACACTTGATGCAAATATCATGATACAGAAGTTCTCTTTTTAAACAATAATGTTGTCATACACATGTAATAAACAGACAACGTGACAAATGTCTTGACAGCACGGTAGGAGTTTGACCTGTAAAAACGTAAATGGCGTGTTTTCTTTCTTCCGTGTCACATCACATCTGCCACCTCCTGAAGCCCATGAACAGGCTGCAGGCGTAGCACAGTGTCACCACAAAGGCAAATATCTAGAGGAGAACCAGGACAACAACAAACAAACAAAAGGTTAGGCTAACTCACAGAGAGCCTTGAGCAATGACACCTAATGTAATAGCAGCAGCTATATAGTACAGCAGCAGCAACATCACTGAACCAACTAGTAGTATAGAGTCAGGAGAACAACGGCCAAACATTAACTCATGGAACGCAAAGGCCTACAGCTCAATTTACTGAAAAAACATTGACTTAGATTAGGAGTTTACTACAGAGCTTTTGTGTTTGGTCTCCTTGGTAATGAAGTGTTACGTTCTGAGAACAGCTCTGTGCAGTACAGGAGCTACCAATACAGAAATGGAGGAGGCTGTCGGGACGAAGCACAACATCGGTTCCCTCTCAACAGGAGAACACTGATTCATATAATACGACCTCACCAAGAGGCTCTAACAACATCACCGTGTTATAGTAGTAACAGACCTCTGGGTTTATAATACTACAACAATAATAACATGTTATAGTAGTAACAGACCTCTGGGTTTATAATACTGGAACAATAATAACATGTTATAGTAGTAACAGACCTCTGGGTTTATAATACTGGAACAATAATAACATGTTATAGTAGTAACAGACCTCTGGGTTTATAATACTGGAACAATAATAACATGTTATAGTAGTAACAGACCTCTGGGTTTATAATACTAGAACAATAATAACATGTTATAGTAGTAACAGACCTCTGGGTTTATAATACTGGAACAATAATAACATGTTATAGTAGTAACAGACCTCTGGGTTTATAATACTGGAACAATAATAACATGTTATAGTAGTAACAGACCTCTGGGTTTATAATACTAGAACAATAATAACATGTTATAGTAGTAACAGACCTCTGGGTTTATAATACTACAACAATAATAACATGTTATAGTAGTAACAGACCTCTGGGTTTATAATACTAGAGCAATAATAACATGTTATAGTAGTAACAGACCTCTGGGTTTATAATACTAGAACAATAATAACATGTTATAGTAGTAACAGACCTCTGGGTTTATAATACTAGAACAATAATAACATGTTATAGTAGTAACAGACCTCTGGGTTTATAATACTACAACAATAATAACATGTTATAGTAGTAACAGACCTCTGGGTTTATAATACTACAACAATAATAACATGTTATAGTAGTAACAGACCTCTGGGTTTATAATACTAGAACAATAATAACATGTTATAGTGGTAACAGACCTCTGGGTTTATAATACTACAACAATAATAACATGTTATAGTAGTAACAGACCTCTGGGTTTATAATACTAGAACAATAATAACATGTTATAGTAGTAACAGACCTCTGGGTTTATAATACTACAACAATAATAACATGTTATAGTAGTAACAGACCTCTGGGTTTATAATACTAGAACAATAATAACATGTTATAGTAGTAACAGACCTCTGGGTTTATAATACTACAACAATAATAACATGTTATAGTAGTAACAGACCTCTGGGTTTATAATACTGGAACAATAATACCATGTTATAGTAGTAACAGACCTCTGGGTTTATAATACTACAACAATAATAACATGTTATAGTAGTAACAGACCTCTGGGTTTATAATACTACAACAATAATAACATGTTATAGTAGTAACAGACCTCTGGGTTTATAATACTACAACAATAATAACATGTTATAGTAGTAACAGACCTCTGGGTTTATAATACTACAACAATAATACCATGTTATAGTAGTAACAGACCTCTGGGCTTATAATACTACAGCAATAATAACATGTTATAGTAGTAACAGACCTCTGGGTTTATAATACTACAACAATAATAACATGTTATAGTAGTAACAGACCTCTGGGTTTATAATACTGGAACAATAATACCATGTTATAGTAGTAACAGACCTCTGGGTTTATAATACTGGAACAATAATAACATGTTATAGTAGTAACAGACCTCTGGGTTTATAATACTACAACAATAATAACATGTTATAGTAGTAACAGACCTCTGGGTTTATAATACTAGAACAATAATAACATGTTATAGTAGTAACAGACCTCTGGGTTTATAATACTACAACAATAATAACATGTTATAGTAGTAACAGACCTCTGGGTTTATAATACTAGAACAATAATAACATGTTATAGTAGTAACACTGGGTTTATAATACTACAACAATAATAACATGTTATAGTAGTAACAGACCTCTGGGTTTATAATACTAGAACAATAATAACATGTTATAGTAGTAACAGACCTCTGGGTTTATAATACTACAACAATAATAACATGTTATAGTAGTAACAGACCTCTGGGTTTATAATACTGGAACAATAATAACATGTTATAGTAGTAACACTGGGTTTATAATACTACAACAATAATAACATGTTATAGTAGTAACAGACCTCTGGGTTTATAATACTACAACAATAATAACATGTTATAGTAGTAACAGACCTCTGGGTTTATAATACTAGAACAATAATAACATGTTATAGTAGTAACAGACCTCTGGGTTTATAATACTAGAACAATAATAACATGTTATAGTAGTAACAGACCTCTGGGCTTATAATACTACAGCAATAATAACATGTTATAGTAGTAACAGACCTCTGGGTTTATAATACTGGAACAATAATACCATGTTATAGTAGTAACAGACCTCTGGGTTTATAATACTGGAACAATAATAACATGTTATAGTAGTAACAGACCTCTGGGTTTATAATACTGGAACAATAATAACATGTTATAGTAGTAACAGACCTCTGGGTTTATAATACTACAACAATAATAACATGTTATAGTAGTAACAGACCTCTGGGTTTATAATACTGGAACAATAATACCATGTTATAGTAGTAACAGACCTCTGGGTTTATAATACTAGAACAATAATAACATGTTATAGTAGTAACAGACCTCTGGGTTTATAATACTACAACAATAATAACATGTTATAGTGGTAACAGACCTCTGGGTTTATAATACTACAACAATAATAACATGTTATAGTAGTAACAGACCTCTGGGTTTATAATACTAGAACAATAATAACATGTTATAGTAGTAACAGACCTCTGGGTTTATAATACTACAACAATAATAACATGTTATAGTGGTAACAGACCTCTGGGTTTATAATACTACAACAATAATAACATGTTATAGTGGTAACAGACCTCTGGGTTTATAATACTGGAACAATAATAACATGTTATAGTAGTAACAGACCTCTGGGTTTATAATACTACAACAATAATAACATGTTATAGTAGTAACAGACCTCTGGGTTTATAATACTACAACAATAATAACATGTTATAGTAGTAACAGACCTCTGGGTTTATAATACTACAACAATAATAACATGTTATAGTAGTAACAGACCTCTGGGTTTATAATACTACAACAATAATAACATGTTATAGTAGTAACAGACCTCTGGGTTTATAATACTAGAACAATAATAACATGTTATAGTAGTAACAGACCTCTGGGTTTATAATACTACAACAATAATACCATGTTATAGTAGTAACAGACCTCTGGGTTTATAATACTACAACAATAATAACATGTTATAGTAGTAACAGACCTCTGGGTTTATAATACTAGAACAATAATACCATGTTATAGTAGTAACAGACCTCTGGGTTTATAATACTGGAACAATAATACCATGTTATAGTAGTAACAGACCTCTGGGTTTATAATACTGGAACAATAATAACATGTTATAGTAGTAACACTGGGTTTATAATACTACAACAATAATAACATGTTATAGTAGTAACAGACCTCTGGGTTTATAATACTACAACAATAATAACATGTTATAGTAGTAACAGACCTCTGGGTTTATAATACTGGAACAATAATAACATGTTATAGTAGTAACAGACCTCTGGGTTTATAATACTACAACAATAATAACATGTTATAGTAGTAACAGACCTCTGGGTTTATAATACTGGAACAATAATAACATGTTATAGTAGTAACAGACCTCTGGGTTTATAATACTACAACAATAATAACATGTTATAGTAGTAACAGACCTCTGGGTTTATAATACTGGAACAATAATAACATCACTGTGTTATAGTAGTAACAGACCTCTGGGTTTATAATACTAGAACAATAATAACATGTTATAGTAGTAACAGACCTCTGGGTTTATAATACTACAACAATAACCACATGTTATAGTAGTAACAGACCTCTGGGTTTATAATACTACAACAATAATACCATGTTATAGTAGTAACAGACCTCTGGGTTTATAATACTACAACAATAATAACATGTTATAGTAGTAACAGACCTCTGGGTTTATAATACTGGAACAATAATAACATGTTATAGTAGTAACAGACCTCTGGGTTTATAATACTGGAACAATAATAACATGTTATAGTAGTAACAGACCTCTGGGTTTATAATACTACAACAATAATAACATGTTATAGTAGTAACAGACCTCTGGGTTTATAATACTGGAACAATAATACCATGTTATAGTAGTAAACAGACCTCTGGGTTTATAATACTGGAACAATAATAACATGTTATAGTGGTAACAGACCTCTGGGTTTATAATACTGGAACAATAATAACATGTTATAGTAGTAACAGACCTCTGGGTTTATAATACTACAACAATAATAACATGTTATAGTAGTAACAGACCTCTGGGTTTATAATACTACAACAATAATAACATGTTATAGTAGTAACAGACCTCTGGTTTATAATACTGGAACAATAATAACATGTTATAGTAGTAACAGACCTCTGGGTTTATAATACTACAACAATAATAACATGTTATAGTAGTAACAGACCTCTGGGTTTATAATACTGGAACAATAATAACATGTTATAGTAGTAACAGACCTCTGGGTTTATAATACTACAACAATAATAACATGTTATAGTAGTAACAGACCTCTGGGTTTATAATACTGGAACAATAATAACATGTTATAGTAGTAACAGACCTCTGGGTTTATAATACTACAACAATAATAACATGTTATAGTAGTAACAGACCTCTGGGTTTATAATACTACAACAATAATAACATGTTATAGTAGTAACAGACCTCTGGGTTTATAATACTAGAACAATAATAACATGTTATAGTAGTAACAGACCTCTGGGTTTATAATACTACAACAATAATAACATGTTATAGTAGTAACAGACCTCTGGGTTTATAATACTACAACAATAATAACATGTTATAGTAGTAAACCTGGGTAATACTACAACAAATAACATGTTATAGTAGTAACAGACCTCTGGGTTTATAATACTGGAACAATAATAACATGTTATAGTAGTAACAGACCTCTGGGTTTATAATACTACGAACAATAATAACATGTTATAGTAGTAACAGACCTCTGGGTTTATAATACTAGAACAATAATAACATGTTATAGTAGTAACAGACCTCTGGGTTTATAATACTAGAACAATAATAACATGTTATAGTAGTAACAGACCTCTGGGTTTATAATACTACAACAATAATAACATGTTATAGTAGTAACAGACCTCTGGGTTTATAATACTACAACAATAATAACATGTTATAGTAGTAACAGACCTCTGGGTTTATAATACTACAACAATAATAACATGTTATAGTAGTAACAGACCTCTGGGTTTATAATACTGAACAATAATAACATGTTATAGTAGTAACAGACCTCTGGGTTTATAATACTACAACAATAATAACATGTTATAGTAGTAACAGACCTCTGGGTTTATAATACTACAACAATAATAACATGTTATAGTAGTAACAGACCTCTGGGTTTATAATACTAGCAACAATAATAACATGTTATAGTAGTAACAGACCTCTGGGTTTATAATACTGAACAATAATAACATGTTATAGTAGTAACAGACCTCTGGGTTTATAATACTAGAACAATAATAACATGTTATAGTAGTAACAGACCTCTGGGTTATAATACTAAACAATAATAACATGTTATAGTAGTAACAGACCTCTGGGTTTATAATACTACAACAATAATAACATGTTATAGTAGTAACAGACCTCTGGGTTTATAATACTACAACAATAATAACATGTTATAGTAGTAACAGACCTCTGGGTTTATAATACTACAACAATACTACATGTTATAGTAGTAACAGACCTCTGGGTTTATAATACTACAACAATAATAACATGTTATAGTAGTAACAGACCTCTGGGTTTATAATACTAAAACAATAATAACATGTTATAGTAGTAACAGACCTCTGGGTTTATAATACTAGAACAATAATAACATGTTATAGTAGTAACAGACCTCTGGGTTTATAATACTAGCAACAATAATAACATGTTATAGTAGTAACAGACCTCTGGGTTTATAATACTAGCAACAATAATAACATGTTATAGTAGTAACAGACCTCTGGGTTTATAATACTGGAACAATAATAACATGTTATAGTAGTAACAGACCTCTGGGTTTCTAATACTCGAACAATAATAACATGTTATAGTAGTAACAGACCTCTGGGTTTATAATACTACTGGAACAATAATAACCATGTTATAGTAGTAACAGACCTCTGGGTTTATAATACTACAACAATAATAACATGTTTAGTATGTAGTAACAGACCTCTGGTTTATAATACTACAACAATAATACCATGTTATGTAGTAACACTGGGTTTATAATACTACAACAATAATAACATGTTATAGTAGTAACAGACCTCTGGGTTTATAATACTACAACAATAATACCATGTTATAGTAGTAACAGACCTCTGGGTTTATAATACTACAACAATAATAACATGTTATAGTAGTACAGACCTCTGGGTTTATAATACTACAACAATAATAACATGTTATAGTAGTAACAGACCTCTGGGTTTATAATACTACAACAATAATACTAACATGTTATAGTAAACAGACCTCTGGGTTTATAATACTACAACAATAATAACATGTTATAGTAGTAAACAGACCTCTGGGTTTATAATACTAGAACAATAATACCATGTTATAGTAGTAACA